>NW_008824761.1:4251913-4310854 GCF_000699105.1 Pygoscelis adeliae | reverse complement strand
CCTCATCCACTAGGCGGGTCACCCGGTCATAGAAGGAGATCAGGTTAGTCAAGCAGGACCTGCCTCTCATGAACCCGTGCTGGCTGGGCCTGATCCCCTGGTTGTCCTGCACCTGCCTTGTGAGTGCCCTCAAGATGAACTGCTCCATAATCTTCCCCAGCACCAAGATCAGGCTGACAGGCCTGTAGTTCCCCGGATCCTCCTTCCGGCCCTTCCTGTAGATGGGCGTCACATTGGCCAGCCTCCAGTCATCTGGGACCTCCCCCGTTAACCAGGACTGCTGATAAATGATGGAGAGTGGCTTTTTTAGGCCAGCTCCCTCAGCACTCTCAGGTGGATGATCATAATCAAAACCATAATCAATCCATATCAATGGATAATCAAAACCATAATCAATTTTTCATTAACATAATACTATTTTACTTGCAACATAAAAATCTTTAGAGTTCTCTTATGTGTGCTTCTGGTTTGAAATGTCTGAAGTTATTACAGAAAGCTGACTCAATATTTGTTGTTAATGATTATTTCAAGAGTTGGAATAGGCACGTAACCTTTCTTGTGGACAGCTAGATATGTGTGAGATTTGACCCAAACTACCAAAGCAACAGCTTTATTTTACCTTTATACCTGTATCTTAGCTCCCACTTTTCATGATCCCTTTCCAGCTCATGAAACTATTTTTTTCATTATAATCTCCTTCATGGGTTACACAACAGGAGCCATGATAAAAAAACCCTCACTTATGAATTGGAGTTTTATTGTTTAACCATGTATAGTTCTGACATATTAAAACAGGAATAAAACTTGAGCTGTCCTAACTGGAAATCCAGAACTAATTTTAACTTCAGACTGGTCTGGTCCTTCTTATTTCTCAGCGTTCACTTATTTTTCATTCCTATTCCATGTTCATGCTCCAAAAGTGATTGCTGTGCTTTTAGATTATTAGTAAAGTAATTCAAGAAAATGTTATCATGATGATTAGCTAGAGTAAATGCTGGCTGGTTTCAGTCTAAAAGTTATTTTTGATCTGGGGTTCAGTTAACAACTGTCTAGAAAAAAGGATAGCATGCAGATCAGAATAAAAGTTGGCCTCTGCTCACCCTTAGTTTAAATTAATCCTTTTTTCAGTGTAGAGAACATTTGCTTTGTTCTTCCTGAGGTTAGTTCCTTTCTTGCCTTAAATCATTGCTGGAGTAGATCTGCCGAATAGCCTGGACTCGGCAAGTCAGTGGTGCGTTCCTACAGAACCGAGAAAATGTACCACGCACTGTCTCTTTTCCCTCTTCAAACCTACCACCCTTTTGCAGGCTATTGTGAGCTATGCATTTCCTGACCTTTACCAACTGGGTCTCATATTTTGATCTTAAGCAATGAAATCCAGCACTTGTTAATTATACAATTTAAGCAACAGAAATGTTGCGTATGACACTGCAAGCAGAAATGGGAATAAAACTCCACTTGTAATATATCAAATGCAAGCATTAACCAGTTTTCCAGAGTGTTGTTTTTATTTTTATATATGCAATGCATCATGTTTTATTGTAATGCTCACTAGTGTACTACTAGCTTTTATTCTGTCATTTAGTTTAAACTAAGAGGTTTATCAGAGTGCTGTTGACTCCACACTAATGAACATTGACCTTTAACTAAAGTGGTTTTAGAGACACAGCTCTCAGGCTCACTTCCTTGCGATAACTCGAACACAGTTATTGTTACTTTCGTTGTTATGCTGACGATATCAGATGGTTAGGGGAAAAGAAAAATCAAAGTTCATTCTATTCCTGTCATTGTTAGCAGAAGCCAAAAACCACTGGAATAGAAAACATCTAAGCTGAGCCTTTAAAAACACCCAGGTTTGTCCTCCTAGGCTTCCTGGATAGTCAGTAATGACAGGTAGGTATCTCGATAAGTCTATTCGGATCTCAGTCACACTCTGACCACTGAAACTTGGAGCACTTGTGCTCATGTTTCAGCTGTCTCAGTTAAGTGCCTCATATTAAGTGACATGAATCTGGGCCCCAAGTGTCCTCTTTCTGTTCTGTGAGTGGACTAGCTCATACCTTCTTAAAATGCTGTGCATGTGTATGGATTACTTACTTAGCCATTATACTTATTCAGGAGATAATATACTAGCTACTTGCAAGAAGAAATAAAACCTTCCCGCAGAGAATTCTTCTATGCACAATGTTATTTAAATCTATTGCTACTTCTTGTACACCAAGGGAAATATTTTCTCAATATTAATAGAAGAGAACACTTTTCATTTTGTTTCTGAAGATCAAGCAAGATTTTAGAAAGGTTAGCTAGGAAAGGGAAAATACCTTGATTGTTTTCCATGTCTCACTCTACTGTTTTTTCAATTCATCTGGTTGTCCATCTGATATAACTTGCACAAACGATGAAGAAGAAAACATTCCACAAAACTTGGAGAATAATCTCCATTTAAATACAATTTATACTTTATAAGGACTATGT
This sequence comes from Pygoscelis adeliae, assembly GCF_000699105.1. Classification (NCBI taxonomy): domain Eukaryota; kingdom Metazoa; phylum Chordata; class Aves; order Sphenisciformes; family Spheniscidae; genus Pygoscelis; species Pygoscelis adeliae. The sequence goes on along the minus strand of NW_008824761.1, from coordinate 4,308,379 downwards.
TTGGTCACTGCCTTAATTACAGAGTCTTGCAACATGGAGATATTTTAAGATTTAGACAAAGGTTTCCTATACCATCAACAATTAAACCATTTCTAAGATGTTATCACTAATGATGTTAATACCAGGTCTAATCATGTTATTACCTTCATCATAATCTTGACCAAGTCAGTTTGGAAAAGTCTTACGCTTTTAAGATCTGCTATTATAAATGACAACTGCACACGAGTCACCCACCTTAAATATACATGACTAGGCTAGCCTTGCTTTCAGAGGGACAGGCAAGGGCAAGGAGATTTCTTCTATTTTGTATTTGAGATGAATAACAGAGAGTGGCTTCTTCTTTGACTATTAGATTCACAAACAACCCTTTTCTAACAGGATGTGTAAAAAAAGGAAAAAAAATACCCTGCAATACAGTAACAATCTCATGAATTGTGCAGATTGAAAATTTCTTTCTGTAAAAGCTAACAGTGAAGAGGGCTACAATTAATTGTCAAATCCCAGTCAGGTTAACAAATGTAAATTATACCATTTTCCCCATTTATACAGTCATAGTACTACTGTTCTTTTTTTTTTTTTTTTTTTGGGGGGTGGAAGTATGTTCATTGCTGCTATTTTTAGAGTCTTTAAATGAGACTGAGGGACTATAATTTCTTAAAAATACAATCAGGCAAATACGGATGTTGTTCTATGTATTGGTTAATACATGGTTCTATGTAGAAGTCACAGAACTTGTGAATTACACATACTTTGACTATTACTGAAACTGCAATTACTTCAACATTTCTTCTAGAAATGGAGTGAAAAATTACTTACTGGCATCAGAGACTTTCATTCTTTGCATACGCAGAGATAACTATCAAAAACAGAAAAAAACCCTACATATGATTGCAAAACCTGAAAATACTTTACAGCCTTCTCTCCCTCCTAAATTCACATCTTTTTGATGAAATGGTAATTTGTTAGCCTGAGAATTCAACAGGACTAAATTCTAATTCATATTGCAAACGCATTGGGAAATGTATACTGCCTTGGTTTCAACCTCACTCTCAAATCTTTGTTCATGCCAGGAAGGGTCCACTTGCTTCTCCAAGGAAATCTCATGGAAATATTCACTCAGAAGGTTCTCAATACTTAAGGTAGTTATGCATGGCATTATCTTTTCTATGGGCAGTTGTACTGGGTGTAAATGGCAAGGTTTTGGTAGCAGGAGGCTGCCTCATGCCAGACACAGCCAGTTCCAGCTGCCTCCAAATGGACCCACAAAAAGTGTTAGGGACTTACCACAACATCACACTCCCCATCCTCCTGTGCTGCTTAGGGGGGGGGGGGGGGGGGGGAAAGGCAGAGGAGCCAAGAGTGAAGTTGGGCATGAGTAAAGGAGGAAGAAAGGTGTTGTTTTAATATTTGGCTTTGTTTCTCACTACCCAAATCTACTTTAATTGGCAAGAAATTAAATCTTCCCCAAGTAAGTAACTGGTAAGCAACCTCCCTGTCTTTATCACAACCTACCAGCTTTCTCAGATGATTTTCTCCCTCTGTCCCACAGAGAAGTAATAGTGACTGTGCGGCTGGGTAGGAGTTTGTCACCTGGCCAAGGCTATCCCACCACAGCAGTGAAATTAAACATAGGTGTATAACTCATATGATGCTATAGCAATTCTTCTAAAACAAGACATGGCTTACACCCTTGGCAATGTCTTTAATTTTGTTGGAAGTCCCACTTTTGCAGAATGAATCACATCTATAAAATTTGTTTGTTTGTTTTATTTTTAAAAATAAAACACACTTAAAGCTGTATGGGCGGAGGTAATTGAACACAAAAATAATTCCAGAAGGTTTAAGTACTGTACTTTGAGTTATTTTTTTTCACAAATAAGTGCATTGGTACTGTACATAATAGGATCAAGAAGAGGCCCGTGTATCCAAAAGCTGCTTCTTTTTACCAACTGTAACAGGTAGCCTAATACCACAAACAAAATGCAACATAACCTTTTATTGCTCTTAATTAACAATTAGTATGTAATAGCATATTACCTCTATGAAGTTTGTGTCTCAAGCTTTCCTTCACCTTCAAACTTGTGTTTTTTCAAGTTTTCCTTAGCAAAAACTATGAATACTTTCTACAGCTGTAAATATTTTTATCATGGCAGTATTCAAAGATCTATGTGGCAAAGGCATTCAAATCCATTATTATACTTTCTAATAGGGAAAACTGATATGAAAGATCTGAATACTTCTGTGACCAAATGAATCAGAAAACAGATATTCCAAATGTTAGTATATGATTTCCAAGAATACTAGATACAGATAAAACAAAGCAAAACAAACAAAAAAAACCACCCAAAAAGGCCAAACAAACAACAACCCAAAAAACCCCAGAACACAACACCCACACACACATTGTGTGCTGGTTTTGGCTGGGATAGAGTTAATTTTCTTCATAGTAGCTAGTATGGGGCTATGTTTTGGATTTGTGCTGGAAACAGTGCTGATAATACAGGGGTGCTTTTAGTTATTGCTGAGCAGTGCTTACACAGAGTCAAGGTCTTTTCCTGCTTCTTACACCACACCACCACCAAGTAGGCTGAGGGTGCACAAGAAGCTGGGAGGGGACACAGCTGGCACAGCTGACCCCAACTGCCCACAACAGAGCAGGTACTCCATGGAGGGACTGCAGCCATGGGTAAGGCCATGCTGGAGCCCATTTACTTCGGAAGGGACTGTGGCTGTGGGTAAGGCCATGCCGGAGCAGGTATATCTCTGAAGGCCTTGTGGCCCATGGAGAAGGCCACACTGGAACAGGTGCACCTCAAAGCAGCTGTGGCTGTGGATAAGTCTATGCCGCAGCAGGTATGCCCCTGGAGAGACTGTGGCTCATAGACAAGGCTCCGCTTGAAGCAGGTACTCCCCTAATGGACTGCAGTCTGTGGATAGGTCCAAGCCCGAGCAGGGGCATGGGGAGGAGCTCATTGCAATGTTAATGCAATGGTCTGGTCCAAAGGGACCAGGGATGGACACTGTAATGGAAATACCTTTAAACTGTTGTAACCCATGATTTGAGTTGCATGTTATGGGAATTACTATAGCAGGAACCACCTGAACCAGTGGAGGAGAAGCCTGACAAGAAGCAGTGCAAGTGCAGCGGTGACCTGACCTGAGCTGGCTTTGGCGCTCAATAACTCCATGCAACACACCACCTTTCCTGTCCTGAGTGACTACCATAAGAGATGGAGCCCAAAGTCATGGACTAAATGAACTCAGTGGACATTTTGTGGACATTTGTGGACATTTTACAGACATTTTCCAGGGGTGGTCCATAGACGAGGGGAATGATATCTGTGTATTATATCAAAGGATGGGAAGGGGGTGGGTGGGTAATGAGGATGCATTGGATAGTGTGGGATCTGAGCATGATGTAAATGGTATGGAATAAGGGGTGGAGAATGTGCTGGTTTTGGCTGGGCTACATTTAATTTTCTTCATGGTAGCTAGTATGGGGCTATGTTTTGGATTTGTGCTGGAAACAGTGTTAATAATACAGGGATGTTTTCGTTACTGCTGAGCCATCCTTACACAGAGTCAAGGCCTTTTCTGCTTCTCACACCACCCCACCAGTGAGTAGGCTGGGGGTGCACAAGAAGCTGGGAGGGGACACAGCCGGGACAGCTGACCCCAACTGACCAAAGGGATATCCCATACCTTATGACGTCATGCTCAGTATATAAAGCTGGGGGAAGAAGAAGGAAGGGGGGAGCATTCGGAGTGATGGCATTTGTCTTCCCAAGTAACCGTTATGTGTGATGGAGCCCTGCTTTCCTGGAGATGGCTGAACACCTGCCTGCTGGTGGGAAGCAGTGAATGAATTCCTTGCTTTGCTTGCGTGCACGGCTTTTGCTTTACCTATTAAACTGTCTTCATCTCAACCCATGAGTTTTCTCACTTTTACCCTTCCAATTCTCTCCCCCTTCCCACTGGGGGGGAGTGAATGAGCGGCTGTGTGGTGCTTAGTTGCCGGCTGAGGTTAAACCACGATGTGTTGATAAAGAAGAAAAAACGCAAAATTTCCTTTGAAATTCTGAACATGAGATAAGGTGCAAACTTCTTAGAGATACTGTAGGAAAGAAAGGAAAAATACTTGATGTCCCCTCCATTAGGTATTCTTAAATACTTTTGTGAATTAGTCCTGTAACTCAACTGCGAAATGATACTGAGTTCTAATACCAAGTACTTGATAAATATCTTAACTATGAGATACTGTATATGCAGCAAGGGACGTATTAAAGCTAATTACCAACAAAGCATTTCAGCCTTACCCATCTAAAATTAGTGATCTAAGTCTCATCTATGTATACAGGCTCCCTTTTTATCCGGTCCAAAGACTTCTTCCAGACAATTCCCACCACTCTCAGACACTGGTTTTTGAAGGGTATTAATCACTTGGTGTCAATTTCTTTCCACCGACCATAGGAGGAGCTAGATGTCCAGTTTAAAATTTGACAATTCTTAGACAACTGAGTTGGGTGAGATAATTCCTACCCAGGCTAATCAGAGGCAACCAATTTCTAGAGAAATAATATCTCCTCTTTGCCAGAGGGAAGCTAATGCAAGGTCAACTTTGTAATGTATATGGTTGGTTAGGTTCCTTTTTTCTTTGCTTTTGTTTTCTTTGCTTTCCTTTTACAATGCCCCCTTTATCTTTAATACCTTTTGATTTAAGCCACATCACAAAGCTAGTTCCACAGCCCTCCAAAGGAAAAAACACAGACTAAGCACCAACACAGAGTTTGGGAGGTTTACTAGGATTTTAAAAGCCAATCTTTGTAGAAAATTGTCAGCCTGCAGGCAGTGGTGCAAACTCTAAAACAAGCTACTTTGTAGTTTACCTTATTGGACTTCTATTTTTTTTTGTTTGATTTGGACTTTTAGAGGGGATCTTCTGGTTAATGGGTACATACTGAGACCACGGGTTAGACTCATTTATTACTTCAACCAGGTTAACACCAGAGGGAATGCACTTCAACCAGAATGGCATAAGTGGTGAAAGGATGACATCTATTCATTTCTTTTGTTGCAGAGTAGAAATAAGACTATTTTTAAATGTAAGCGGCATAAACACTGAACTTTGAAATCGGAACTCAGAAAAAAGATCTCCCATTTAACAGACTACGGTATATTACCTCATTTCATAGGAGTAAACAATAATTTCACAGTCCACCAAAGTAATGAGGAACTGCAGTGAAAATGTGAAAATTAGCAATAAAACACCAGGTGTTTAGCTATAGTCTAAAATATCCTAATGAAATTTTCACCTTTTATCTTTGACCACCCAGGAAGTAGCTTTAATTAATACAAATTGAAGCCTCATGTAATGAGGGAAAAAGTAGATATTTCAGAAAAGATGCTGCACTGTGAAAATTTTCCTCCTGTTTGTTGCAGATTTTCATCATGTGTGGCCATGAAAGAAGTTGTTTATAAAACAGTAACTCTGAAAAACCCTAATTAGAAAGCATGTACACTGAAAGGATATTTGCTTATGTATTGAATTCCACCATGTGTATCAAAAAAGTCTATCATCTCTTCAATGTAGCCTTCTCAGGAAGTGAGACTTGATCCTCTGTGGTGTTTTACCCTGAGTAATCATTTGCACTCCTGCAAAGACAATGTAAATCACTGCTAAATCTGATTATCCACTCAAATAAGACAGCAGTCAAATAAGGCAGCAACTGTTATAATAGCTCCTGTGAAGTCGATAGCACTGTGACAATCTGTGTGGGTCAAAGATCTGCTCCTGAGACTGCTTCAGCCACTTTGCACAGGTGTGCCTAACTTCGCAGAGCAAAGCAGAGTCTGATGGTAATCAAACAGACTGAGACTGGCAAGTGCCAGAACCTCACAGAAAGGCTGCTCAGATAGAGCGCTTCAACACATTTGACTATAGGGTGGTTTTGCAGAAGAAGGAATTGATATTTGTTCATGAAGGGCCCAATACTGTGTCAAGTGCTAGTATCAACATCTGCCCATCATGATACACTGTATCTCCAGGATCTACAGCTTTATACTGTCTTCAAGAGAGTTATCACAAAGGTGAATGGGAAGAGTTTAGTACTGAATGATTTTTTTAATTTTTTTTAAATAGAAAACTTCATTTTTCCAATGAAACAATGAATAACTGATTACTTATTTTCCTTCATGGGTCTCCAGATTGTGTATAAAATATATTAAGCAATTCAATATAAAACAAATCAGGCTGAAAACTAGTTCATAAATGATACAGAGCTTTTGATAGCAAGAAATTGTATTTGTCTTTTCAGAAGAAAGACAAAAGTATGAGGCCCTTAACATTTATTTACTTTTCAAACTGAAGTATAAATAATTTAGTGGTGATAAGTCTTCATTTGAACAACATGCAATTTTATAATCTGTTCCTAAGTAAACCTATTGTTAACTGTGTATTATGCTAAGGCAGGCTTTTTACGTATTATATTTGTCACATCCGCTCTTTTTACCCCTTTGAGTTTCCTCTTATACTATTAAAGCTTTTAACAAGTAAAATAAGTTTTTGGGTTGTGTTTTGTGGTTTGGTTTTTTTTTTTTTTTCTTTTTTAATAACCAGAAAATCCCTTTTAGGTCTTCCTGAGACTCCATCAAGTAATTTAGTCACAAATAAATTATGGTAAAATAAGCAAACATAATAAAGACAGCTATAGATAGTGTATAGATCAATATGAACATTAGAATTTGCTTTCACAGCCTTTTTAACTCAGAGGAAATCCTTGCCATTCACACAGAAAATCATTGAGCTTCCACTCCACCAACATCTCATTAAGAAATTGTCACACAATGTGATGAGAAGAATTTTTTCAGAACTTCAAAGGAAAATCGTACAGCATCGTTCTGTCATGCTCATACATCTTAAGACAAAGTTTTTCACTTTAAAAACATAATGAGGCTTTAAATGTCATTATGATGAAGATGCAAGGGGGAAAATACAATAGAAGAGAAGCTTTTTATGCACTCCTTAATCAGGGAATTTTAATAATTATTTAGTTTTTTAAAAAAATCAAACTGTCCTTAAAACACTATTTGTCACTCTGTCTCAAACCACCTACTCTCTTTTAAGATATTTTCAGTCCAAGGTAGCGTATTCTCCTAAAATTGTTGTGAAAGACCTTCTCCAATATCTAGAAATAAAGGCCTCCACGTTATCCGGTTGTTTTTTTCTTTTTCTCTCAAGTTAAGTCAATTTCTGTCTCTTGCTATGTTCTTAATGATATATTTCCTCTCAGCTTTTAAAATTATATATTTCTCTTTTCCACACATCTTTGATCCTAAAAGGATGTGGAAGCTAGCTAGTCCATCAAAGGAAATCAGCATGTTTAAAACTGAGTATCTATTTAAATTACATACAATATAAGAGGCTTACACAATTCTCTTATATCAAATACAAGAGACAAAAACGTTCTAGTATGCCCCCAGGCTTAGGATAATTATTTGTGTCTATTTGTAATTCTACAATTGCTTTGCACAAGTAACTGTTCTAAACACAATTTTGAGCTTTTTACGTTCCACAGAGAAGCCAAAGACAACAGACAACATTCAGCTAAATACCCAGACAAACCAAAAAAGCAACCAAACAATAAAATAAAATTAAATAGAGGTAGATAGCTCTTCTCCATAAACAGAAAGTTTTCTGAATTACAAGCTGGTAAAAGACAACAATAAAGTATATGAAATATGTAGTAGAGAATTCATTTTCCATGCTTTTGAAACATCAGAACAACTATAATCTACCAGGAATGTAACCTGAAAACTGGAAATAGGTGCAATGAGAAGAACAAATCCCTTTTAAAAGTCAGCCACCTAATCCTGATCTGTCAACAGCTGATAGATTTATGCCAACTTCCATGCATTTCCAGGATTCAATTCTGTTTATTTTGCCATGATCTATATCAAACAGTCAAGCTATTTTAAGGTATACTTTAGGATGGAAGAGCCTCGAATCTCATAGCTGTACTGACAGTTGGAGGCTAAGAAGGACAAATACTGTATGTGGGTTCATTCTAAAAAAAATAAGATTAACATGCAAAGACTTGAGTGAGAAAACTGTGAGAAAACATCTCTGTTACTATGTTTTCTTCATGCTTCTAGAGTTATATTAAATTTATCTGGAATATTCCTAAAGTTGTAAAATAAAAGAAATAGTGAAAGCAGAGCAAAGGTAAAGTTAGGAAAAATGGCTGCTATGTAAAAGTTAAAAACCCCTGCTTGTTTTCTATACAAAAATATATAATCCCTACCACAGAGCACCCTTGATGAAAGTACTTTGTTGATTAATACAAATCAATTCCCCACTCACATCACCAAAATTATAACTGAAAAGAATAAGATAGTGTAATTGTATTAGATGCGTTGGAGTCTTAAAGAAGTAAAAGTTGATTTTATTTCAAGAATTCTTCGCAGCCTGAATCACCAAAGATTTTGATGTTCATATGTATTATTATTTTTCCTTTTTTTTGTGCTTGTCTATGTTCTTTAGTAGGCTCATAATCTTGATAGTTTGTGTCCAAAAGCCTAGAGGGTATGTAAGAAAAAAATCTCTGATATTTTTGATAGAGACAAGAAATCACACTTACAATTTTTTAGTGCACTGCTGTAAAGGGCAAAAAGGCTTAGTAAATATCTTTAGCTTCTAAGGAACAAAAACATTTTCCAGCATGGCATAGCAAAAATACTGAACTGCTTTAAAATGCAACAGAATAGGCTTTCCATTTATAATATGGTGTATCAGGGTTGCAAGAGAAGCTCACTAAAATCACCGTGGTTCTTCATTTGCCTTCAGCTGATTTGGGATTAAGAGTTTTGGAGGATTTTTTAGTATCTGGAAGTGCCAAATACTAATGATACATTTATTATAAATGACTGTTGATTTCTCTAATCATGAATTCATATCCTACCTCCATTGTGAATCATATGTTAAAGTATTTTGATGGAGTAAGATTACTTTTAATCTTCAGGAAGAAACTAGAGCAAGTTCCACAGAGATTTTAATCACAGGGACAGTATTCGTATAAATTGCAAAAGTCGCATCTTTGAGTATTTCTATATTTTTTACTTTCCAAAAGCATAGGTCAAGATTGTCTTACCTCCAAAAAACCCACAATATTTACACTTCTGAGTCTCACACATATCAGAAACCACAATGCTTATAACCTTGCATAAAGGTTAGTCAGTAGAAAGGTGAACACTGCAGTGTGGTAAAGCTACTGCTAACCTTGTATTGGTGAACTTGTCATAACAATACTGTAACAAAGGCATGACTTTTGTTTTGATTCCCTCAGCTTTTACTAGGCACACTAGGTTGATTAATTTTGGCTATTCATAACTCCAGTTAAACTCCATTAAATGTCTATAACAGAATAAGAATGTTAAAAGTTTACTTCAGTTACTCTTCCTGCTCTGGACAGCACCTCCCTTGATAAAAAAACACGGAGAAATTTATATCTGGCAAACTGAATTGTAAGAAATGTCATTATCATATAATCCATTACAATTTCAGGCTTCTTTTATGGGTTTTCTTTTCCCAGCAAAACTCTTAGTGTTCTATTACCAGGTACTCAGATTCTTCCAACACTGAACTTTTATTTGACCTCATCAACTTGTTTCTTTAAAAATAATGGAAGATCCTAATATTCTTTTCTCCTATTATCTCAAATATTTTAAGATGTCCTCTGCCTTAGTTCCTGATCATCAACTTTTTGGATCCCATTTACAGAAAAAAAAAGAAAAAAAAAGTCATATCTAGACTCTTCTATTTCCCCATGTACTAGTAAATGAATTAATTTGTATTCAGTCTTTCTCCCATGACATATTGGACAGATACTACCATATATGCCTTAATTAGCTCAATATTAATTTATTAGCATTTGCTTGTGTAGGCTATATGATTCTTTTCCATCAGTATGCTTATGCATTTTATATAAACCTTCAACAGAATTATATAAGAATTAACCATAGGCCTTTAATTTAATGGTTTATTGGCCTGACTGTCAATACAAGAAAGGTGGGGATGATGCAGAAATACAATTAATGTTTCTGAGGAAGCATAATTTCCTTAATGTTGTAAAGATACCATTAGCTCAAGAGAGAAGGAAGATTTATTTTTATTTTAATTTTTATTTTTATTTTATAAATTCTTATTTTTATACTTTTATTTAAAAGAAGCTAGGTAAATGTAAAAATCATGGATTGCAAGTTGTTTAGAGACATTTTCTGTTCTTCCTATGATAGAATCAGAGAGGATGTGAAGGATTTCTGCAAAAGACCACAAAGTCTAAAAGATGCTGCACATCTTTCTACTCCTTTAAACATGGCAAAAACAGATGCATGTAAAAATCCAATTCTGTGATATAAAAAATGAATATTCAGAGCCTGCTGAGTGCAAAAATAAATCACTCAATAAGGTTAAAAGAACACTGAATTCTGGGAAACTGATAGAATACAAGCTACAGCACAGATAATCATTAGGCAATGAGAAAGATCTGGCAAGATTTCTGTAACAAAATTAATGCTGATAACTCTGCATCATCAGTTTAGAAGTACAAGTGGGATTCAGGATAAAAAAAGAATGATGTCCTGTTTAAGTACTGGCAGAATATAATACCATATGTTGAAAAGGATACTATTAATAGGCCAATCTTTTCTGCGAGATGAAGAAATACAGTTTAACTTACATAAACTGCAAGATTATTAAATTCAGAGGTTAAAACTTTGCACACTGTAAAAGCATTAGAGGAACCAGTCTTAATTATTTATAAGAAAGAAAGGCTTAAATTCCTTAAAACCAATCAACAAATAAAAACTCCATGACTTGGTCCAAATTATATTTTCTGATTATCTATCATCTTTTTACCAACTGAGGTCCATCTCCATCCTTTCACACAATCTCATTATTTTTGTAGAGAGTTTGTTTTCTGTGATCACTCAGCCACTTGGGACAGTTTTCCCTCTGTGTCTTGACAAGTGTCCTCTATCTACTTTCTTGCTGTTCAGGCATAATCTACCTCTCTGGAAAAACAATTATCATTTGGATTGCTTGAGGTTTTTTTCTGTCTCTGCAATTGTACAACTTTATACCTGTGTCAATTAACTGAATGAAATAGGTATTTATATTATTTACTAATCACTTACAAGCTTGCATACGGTGCAGGAGCAATTTCACTTCTTGATTTAAATCCCTAGAACAGCTCCTTTAAAACCAAATCAAAACAGACATGCCACATTAATGCAGAATATTATTCGACTAGGAAAAATGCAGACGTCAGTAAAAGGATGTCTGCATAACATAAAATCCCCTTAAAAAATCAGTAAGTTATTAGTTCCAAAATTTGTAACCTGCAGACCGCTGTCAATCCATTGTCAAACCAATATTTACAGTTTTTCTTTCCATTTCTAGGCCTTTAGCCTCCCAATATCCAACTCAGGTCCTAAGAACTCCCTCCTAGCCTCCCTGTTTAAATTATTTTTTTCTGATTGAGCCATAGGCTGGTTCTAATACCCACTATTAGAATATTTTTTCCCAAAGCATTTTGGCTAGGAATCATTTTAAGGACAGGAAAGAGAAAAGCAGCTGCCCTGCTGCTGGTTCCTGTTTCTCGTCCTAGACGTACCATCTCGTTGAACAGTTCAGATACAACTGAACTGTCCACACTGTTAAGTCAGCTCTGTCCGCAAGGAATTTCTAGGGAATTCTGCTGCAGAACATCATTATTTTCATGTTTTGTTTTTCAAAGTACCAATAAAATTTCAGTCACCTCTTCAAATTTTATTCATAGCTAATCACTTCAAATGTCCAAACATTATTTTCATGTACACTTCATTATCATGTACCCAGAGGAAAAAGTAAATATACAAGAAAGAGGATCAAAACATGTCTCTTTGAACTATAAGGAAAAGTAGCAAGGAAAGGATAACAGAAGAGAGAATACAGCTACCTGCTTACGGGAATTTTTTAAAAATGCAAATTTCATCAGGACAGAAAAAAACAACTTATTTTATAGATGTCTCCAAAATAATTTTTAAGAGTAACAATTTTGACCAGTCTCCCATTTGCAAATGACATGAGGTGACAATAGACACACATATATAGAAAATTTATTTCTTGTAAAAACACCAAAGAAAAGATTTCTCTCCTTCTAACAAAGAAATCCTTATACATTTTACTTAATTCAGAAGACTGAAAGCAATCCTGAGGAGACTCAGAGTATGTAATCATGGAAGAAAAAGGCTATTACAGAGTTCAAAAGATCACATTTTCTGTCCCTCTTCCCCTCTATAGAAACAACTACACTTGTTTCTTTCTGAGATTATGTCAGTCTAATTTCAAAAACTCTCATCAGTGAAGTTTTCAAAACCTTCCTCAAATCTCTAACCCAGTGCTTAGGCATCCTTACTGTGACAGCATATTTCCTAATGTCTAATCTAATTCTCCCTTGCTGATTTTAGTCTTTATTTGTTATGCCCACACAACTTTGGTATTGTCTAGATTGAACAACTGCTGTTCTTTACAACTTTCCTCATGGATTATATTTTCTTTAGACATCTGATCATTCTCATAGCTCACCTGTAGTGAACTCTTTTCAACTTTCTACTCTGGGTTGTCATCAAGTGAGCCTCATCCTTTCAATTATCTAATATCAGAAATCAAATGTATGCTTTGTCAACCCAATCTTTGGCCAGCATTTCCCTCAAAGGTTAGAGTAAAAAAAGAAAATGCACTTCTAGGTGTACCACAGTCTGGGTTATTATTGCACATTGACACAAAGGACAACCTACATGGACTCAGGTCTTGGTCATATTAAGTATGGTAGAGTAGTAACACTTTTAATTACTGCAGTGTGCCAATCAGTAAGACGCTCCAATATATGCACTTTTTCACAAACTAGAAAATATTTTATGTTTTTTGAAATTAACTGATAGAGAATCCTGGAACACAGGTACTTTTATATATATATATTTAATTTTAATAGTGTTTGCCAGGTAGGTTAATTTAAGATTATGAATCAATTTCACATGAAGAAAAGGGCAGAATATATAGGAAAAGAGAAAAAAAATCTGTAATGCTTTATGGCACTGTTTTAATGTATACATGTATTACATACTTGCAATTTTGGGGAGACATGTATGTGCATTCTTCAACCAAAGGTATTATTGCAGTTTGCATGTGCTATATGCATGGGATTGCATATGTACTGCAGCTCGCACAGCTGTACTTTGCTAATTATATCTAGCAGACTCACATACTGTGGTAACAGGGCATCTAGCATAAACAAGTGTTTTGCAAGATTATGTAGGTCTTATCACACTCAGTACTGAGTGAATGAATTGAAAGTTCGGTTGAGTATGTCTACAGGAGTCATCCCTCTGACTGCGGTTCTGACATACCCATGAAAGGATGAACTAGTTATCAGCGCTGGGAGGTGCACCTTCACATATGAAAAGGACTCATTGAAACATATTAATCAGTTCTCCCCATGAGTTAAATTAGCTACAGATAAAATGGATTTCTCACTGTGTCAGTAAAAGCGGTAAATTTGGAAGCACAGGTGCTTTGGAGATTCCATCATGTTCACAGTTTCCTTCAATCCAACTAAACAATGAAATGTTGACATTATTCATCTCAAATCTGTTTCTGTGTCTTATTTTAGAAGAAATATTTGCAGTTTACCCAGTCTCCAGAACTGCAGCAAATTGTCAATATTTTTACAGATAACATTTCCCAGTCTCCACAATCAGCCCACTGGACTGGAAATATGCACTTTATTTATATGATTTGCAGTTTCTTATGCCCCCATATTTTCCTGTATTTTAAATATAGGGGACAATTCTACATATATCTCAGTTTTACAACTATGAAACTTAACTTAAAAACTCTTTGTTTACATGACAATAAAAGGTGAAGCAGGCCCCTGACATATTTTCTGCATATTTTATATAATTCTCTTGCCTTCAAGATAATAAACTGCTTAACAAGTCTCCCTAACATTGGTTTAATAAAAAAGTTAGAAATTGTCTGTATTTGTGTGTGGGTGCACAAATGTGTTTAATGTATAACTTTCTGGAGAACATGGCAGCCTTAATGAAACTGAGCAATATATATATATAGATAGCTATATATATGTGTGTGTATATATATCTATTCACATCTGTAGATATGTATATACATATATAGCTATATATATGCGCACACACACACATCCCACAATGAATAAAAGACCAGCAATTCACAAGTAGCACATTAGTATTATATTAGTACTTAATAGCATATCCCACACTAAAGATTGTTGTTACAAAGTCATGGTGTTTCCTATTTAAGTGACTTTTTTTTCTTTTTTTTGACTACCTGATAATTCTGCTGTGTCATTTTACATAAAGCAGAGTTAAATGAAAGTTGGGGGGAAAACAGCAAAAAAACTATAGAATTATATATACACAAACACACATGTGCATAATAAATGTGTGTCTGTATGAATAATCAAGGAATAATTCCTGAATGAGATATTCCGTGATGCTCAATGATTTATTTTTATTTTTCAGAGCATGACAGTATTTCACAGATATCAAAACCTTTAAATGAATACAAACTTAGCATATCATTATGGAGAGAGGCACATCAGGAGTTAAAAGAATTACTGGCCAGAGAGGTGTTTGTTGGTTTTTTCCCCCCCTACCCCCACAGCGGGAAGAAAACTGTGGAGCCATCATCTTGTTTAAAATGCAGAGAATATAAGTACCTGTTTTATTTTCTTATTTCAGTTTTCTCCATAGCTATAGGTTATTTACAGCATATTTTTGCCATTCTCGTTATCTCTAGCTATATACCGTGACAGTAAGAATCCTGCTCACAGTCCCCATGATGGCCTTCTATTGTACCTATATATATACATACTATATATACACCTCACTTGGCCTTTCAATTTAGTCCTGTACTAATGTTTCCTCTCCAACCCTTCTCATTTTTAATGAGCTTGGGAAAAGTTTTTTCTGAAACAGTGATTTAGCTCATTTTCTGGGCCTAGAGGAATGTAGTTAACTGATTTATTGCCCTATGGATGTTGTAATTGTTGCAAAACATGATGTATTCCCAGAACAGTGATATCGGTATGTCATTTTGAAAATATGCCTCCCAGCATTCCACTAAAATTAATGAAGCATCATTAAACAGTTGCAGTTCTTAAGCATGTTGTACACTCCAGCATGCAAAGAGTTATTGACAAACTTCAAGATGTCAAGAAGTAATATTTGTCAAATCAAAGCTAAATACAGAGCATCAGAAATGGTTGGGTTGACTTCAAGCATGCAAGTAATTTGTGAGTCACCATATAGCAATCACAAATTGTCCGGAAGACTACCCCCCCACTCCCCCCCCAATTAGGAAAACTCACACAATTAAGTTTACTGCTTTCAAAAGACTTCTTTGATATCAAACAAGCAAAAAAAGAAAAATAAATACTAATCCTTCTCTAATAACTGTTTATAAGATTATTTCAGAATATATACACAATAGAAACAGGTTGTTCTTATTATAATTTGTAATTTGCCAAATAAAATTAAAAGACAGGACAACGTTTTCAAGATCAGGTAGCAAGCATTTTCAATAGTCTCTAAAATTCAGATTTAGATTATTATATAAAACACCTGGTTTAAAAGATATTCAATAGCTCCTATTTGAGCATAATTTTGAAAATTAAGCCACAAGAAACACATTTTTTAAAGCTGGTATAATTAAATGAGTTGAAAACTACATTAAATTTGGGAATCTAATTTTTACCATATGTTAAATGTTGTTCTTGTGATGTAATCTTAGATGAGGACTCAATTCATACTTCAGCCTAAGCTCATCAGCTGTCCAAAGTGCCACATATTGTTCTGTAATGTGGCTTGACTATGATCAAGTCAGCAGAGTCTTCAAGGAAAAGCAGGAACAGGTTGATTCATGGAACTGTGAACTCAATCATACAACCTGACAGAATTAAGAAGGAGACCAGGGCGCCAAGCTTACCTTTAGAAATGAAATTTAACTTCCTAATCATGAAAATGCTATCCTGGACATGTAATTTTGGTTTAGCCATCAAAATTAAGTGCCTCTTCTAAGCGGAATTACAATATACACCTTATAGGATAGGTTTTATGAAAACAGCTTGGTTATCTCATGTGACACAGATTATTTGCCCTTATAATATGAAAAACTTTCTTTTAATGGTCCATTCTTGGTATTGGTTGCTGATGCTCTGGATACTACCAGTAATCCCAAAAATAGTTAATATTTATGACCTTCATTTTCTGAATCAGTTTATTTCAGCAGTGCAAAAATGGAGCATGCCTAAGTTTTCATGCCAACAGGCCAACATTCCATTATATGTCTTATTTTTGTTTACAGGGTACTTACTAGTCTCCATCTGGCTGGTATTCTAAGAAATATTGGAAGCATTAATAGTCTGTCTTTACTTATGCTAGACAAGTGGCTGGGAATTTATTGATTGAGACTTTTTTTATTTCATATAATGACATGACAATCAAAGTACAAGCAGGTATTCTATTATGGTTACTAAGTACTTCATTAACATTTCATATTATTTACTGTTCTTAAACTACCAAAGCAGCAAACAAAACACCTTAAATGGCTATCAACACAGTAGAAAATGGACATGGGATATGCAAGAAATAGTAAATGTTGCAGGCAAGTAAATATTGGAGGCAAAACATATATACATAAAACTTCAGATACACATTGATAAATGTTTATATTCACTTTTCTGTTCATAGTATTCAGGATAGCTGGGCTTCTAAACTTTCTGTTTTAACATAAAAAACTACATTTAAATTTCTATAATGTTTTCTATATCCTACTTTTCTGCATACATTTCTCACTATCACTCTTTAATAAAGAGGGGGAAAAAATAAAATCATAAAAAAACGCCTTTCAATCAGCCTACAGATAACTGGTTGAACAGACACCATCCACCTGAAACACTCAAAATTTTGTGGAATCTGTATTGATCAGATCACTTATACCACATGAAGGGAAAGTTTAAAGACCAGAATTCAAGAACTGATGAATTGAAATGATAAATAAAAAACATAAATGTCTGCATAAACCAAATATTCCCATGTGTTACATACTATCAAAAGCAGAAGGCAACAATTTTTTTGCATGTAGCCTGATGATATGCAAACAAAACACGTCACCTCAGCAATATTCTCTAGTCAGTTGAGAGTACAGATGCCACCTCTATGATAACTTAAATTAACAGCATCTATTTTAAAGAAGGAATATAATAATAATAATAATAACCACCTTATAGCTTCTAATTATTCAGAAACCAAAGCATAAGCTTCCAAACTGTACAAAATCATGTCAAAGTAGCAATAAAAAGTTAGCAATTTAGAGAACTATCCTTTTTGATCTAAAGTAATATTTGCATAAATTATCATAAAAACTCTATTACTTTACTTCATTGTTTCATGACAACAGAAAACCACCACAATAAAACAAAATCATATAATGTCATCATAATTCCTTCCTTGTAAGAGGTGCACTCAGATTACAATGGTAGGTATGAGTCCAAAATACCACTTGGAAACTGGGTGGCTATGAAAGAGGTTCTCAGAAGAACTCAGAAATATAAAGCTTGAGGATCTTTATTTCATAAAATTCTACAAATTCTACAAAATAAAGTTCTACAAAATTATTGTCTGAAGAAAGCCTTTCACTACACAAATGGAACTTAATATTGAAAATCTATATCCAATAATCGGGGGGTGGGGAAGAGAAAGCAAATCATTCCACAAACAATAAAAACCTTTGGTAAGCATGGTGGGGATTTTAATTATCTCAAAGAAGGAGAGTGCTATTGTTCAGCTACGGACTCTCTACTGCCATTTATTTCATTTAGAAGGCACTCATATACCAGGGTGATGGACGGCAGCCTATGGTAAATAGATTAGGGTAGATTTAATGCTTACCTTCCCAGTGAAAAGTCTAAGACTTTGTGAAATGGAAAGGGGATTAGTCCTATATTCTCCTACTCTCAATTGGTTATTCACTGGCTAGCTGACAGCAAAAGGAAGTAACCATCCATCATCTTCAATGGGGAGCCAAAGCAAGAAAAAAAATCTTAATAATGTTCTGAACAAAAGCAGCAGGGAAAAGGCAGTGTAATTTTGAGATGCAAGAATGATAGGCAAATCCTTGATTTTTATCACACAGTGTATCAGCATTGAGAGCTATTCACATCTGGTATAAAGGAGATCTACGCACTTTTTAATTTACTCTTGAGTCTTACTAGTTTGAATACCTCCTGCATCATTTTGCAAGGTAAAACGACAGCACGGAACTCTGACCAGGACAAAATCATTTACCTAGTAAAAGTTTAGTTGACTGGGAGCATATGAGTCATCTTAATTTGACTTTAGAATTCAGACAAGAAAGAATGACAGCTGTCCAGAACCTCAGCACAATGATAATGATTTCTTGTGTTGAATTAATAGCAATGAAACATGCCTGATTTCAGCAGCTGTTGGAAGCAGCAGGGTTGCTCCAGTCAGAATAAAGAGAGACTACCACCTCCCCAGATAAATGCATTCAAATCAAACAGCGCATACCAACAGTCGACAGTACCCTGCTCTTATGTTAACAGTGATTAATCGCATTGCTGATTGGTTCTCAACTATCTTCACTTCTATCCTCGCTGTGGATAAGATCACTGAGCTGCTCATTAAAAGAGCTGCACATGAACTGCAGGAGGGAAGGATGGTGATCCCTGAAGAATTATTATAATCAGTATGAGGCCTTTTCAGCACTTTATATAAGCTTAACTGAGGTCAGGTGTCAGTGATTCCCCACACCTCTCCTGAGGCCAATACCACTTTGCACCCCGCTACTGACAATACTGTCCAAGTAGCACAATTCAGTTTTATTGGTGGAACATTTGTAGGAATTACAGCGTGGGGGAAAAAGGCAGTTGACTCTATATACTTAATAAGTGGTCTGCAAGTACTGGAATATGTGAATATAGAAAAACAGATAGGATATGGGCAGATAGTTACACAGTTGTACTAACTGGATAATTTGTCACAGGCACATTATTATTTAACCCCTCTTCCACTGTCTGTTATTTTAGCCTTCCACAAGTTAGGCATCCGATCTAAATTACTCATCCAGTCCACCTCTATAGACAAAAGAGAAAGATCCTCCAGAGAATAATGCAAACATCGGAAATTAGATGCCCTGGGCAGCATGATTCGCTCCCTTGAGATGCTTGTTTTTCTACACTGACCATAGATAGACCTGGGATGACTAGTTTTGACGTAGCACCTAACTTTTAGATGGCTAACTTTTGTGAGAGAAAACAAATTTATCTGAAAACAAATTATTATTTCAGTCACTAGATTCTTTCAAGTTGTTGACCAACTTATTTCTGTTGCTGACTCTCGGTCTGCAGGCTTTGGTCAGATTGTCAGAAGTATTTGCAATATGACTGGACATTAGACCAACCTGACCACATTTGTCTGGTGTAGCATTGGCCTTAAAGAGACCTTCAAGGATCATTCATTGGTGTCTGCTCTCAGGTGGATTTGTATAAGGCATTGAAAAGGTCCTGTATTGATTGAATTAATTCACTATTCAGCATTCTTCCAAATCACCCTCTTCCCGTTTCTGCTCTCTGATCTGACACGTGTATTGGTAGCTCTTGAAGTCAGACCTTTCTGAGCTCATCCACTGCTGTAAGAAACCCGGCTTCTGAAAACTGAAAAAAACTAATCTACGTACAAAATGCTGTGGAGGTCACCTCATTAAAGTTTTGCTGTAAGTTACTGAACAGTAACAAAACAGACAGTTTTAAAGGCATCTGTTACTTGGCCACACATCCTTGTGGATTTTGGGCTCTGTAACTCTTGACAGCTGCTTAAGTCATTACCATCTCCTCATCAATGTAATCAGTACCCTAAGGCTGCCCTACCTCTCAAATTCACAATCTGCAATGCTGCTCACTTCAGTGCTTTGGGGCATATTATCAGCTCAAGCTTTTTCTGCTTTGATGTGCATGTTCTGTACCACTGACCCCAAAATATGCAGGTCTAATGAATTGGCTTTAATAGTTTTCTTACCCACTTAAATGTTTTTGTTTTAATTGGCTATACTACCATGTGTCCTGAACTACACTGAAAAGTTCACAGCATAGATGCTAATGGCGCCTTTCTAATTACTGCATAATGAACAAAGGTCTGTCAGAGCAATTTCAGAGGTTAGACTTCACAATTAGGAACCCCATTTTAATAAAAATAAACCTAAAAATTTCACACACTTAATAAAAATAATCTACACTACAAAATAATATTTTTTTAATATCTGGGTTTTTAAAAAAATTTGTAGAAATTCTTCTAGTTACACAAAATTACTATTTTCTTCATTCCCTTTTAATCTACCTGCCAACAGCCACAACCTCAGCTTTATCACGTTATCCCTGAAGTGTACTTAACTTTCATGGACCACCACTCCACGGCTGAACTTGATTTCTCTTTTCATTTACTTTAGGGAGCACTGATAACTGAGGGGCAGGGTCATGCCATCTACTGGCAAGTTTTACATCCAGGCTTGCATGGAGCAGAATTCAATGATTTGTCTTAGAGAACTCCAATGCTTTTTGAAAGTAAATTCTACTTTTTTCCAATATTTCCAATTGCATAGGTATCAGTAAATATATTATTTCTAATGGAGACAGAAAGTGTAGTAGCTGGTCCTATTTCATCCCCTGCGCCACCTGCTTTGTGCATCAATGGCACTAGCTAAAATACATTTGCATCACTGCTAGCCTGAAGACCTGAGATCATGATAACATGGTGAAAGTTTAAAATTAGGGTACATGAAAAGGATGGAAGGCCTCCCCAAAACATCAAAAGACTGTGGATTAGGCATGAGCAAGGTCCAATATCAGCAATCTCCATTATAACAGCAGCTTTCTGCTCCCTTCATTCTCCTCATGTTACATTAGTTTTGGCAGTTGGAGAGTTTAGCAGAATATTCATACACCTATGTTGCACACATTAGCTATAATTAAAACAACACCTGATGTTAGGATAGTTTGCTTGCATATGGTTCAGTCACCAGAATATGTGAAGTTCAACAAGAACAAATGTTGGGGCATTTCACTGCCATTTCCACTTAAACATTTAGATACAATTTTGCAGCAATGCAGTGTAATATCACACTTTTATTCCTAAAAACGTAGCTACAACAACATTCAATTTCCTGCCACAGTTCCACCTGGCCATAAACTTTTTTTTTTGTCTTTTTTTTTTTAATGTTCATTAAAAAATTCCCCTTAGAAACTAAAAAGTTACTTCAGTTGCAGAGTGTGCAACTAATTATACATTAGCACGAAAATCAGGTAACAAACAGCTTTCAATAACATTAACAATGTGGTACCAATAGTTCAAACATACTAAATGTTTTTGGACTGCCAGAAATCCACATTATATTCAGATCAAAACCTGCATGTATCTAGGGGTTCACCTACATAAGCATTTTGGTTTGAATCAAGAACGAGTTTTAGAAATGAACATTGTCGTGGTTTAACCTCAGATGGCAACTGAGCACCACACAGCCGCTCGCTCACTGCCCCCTGGTGGGATGGGGGAGAGAATCAGAAGAGCACAAGTGAGAAAAACTCGTGGGTTGAGATAAAAACAGTTTAATAATTGAAATAAAATAGAATCATAGAATCATAGAATCATTAAGGTTGGAAAAGACCTCTAAGATCATCGAGTCCAACCATCAGCCCAACACCACCCTGCCCACTAAACCATGTCCCTAAGCACTTCATCTACATGTCCTTTAAATACTTCCAGGGATGGTGACTCAACCACTTCCCTGAGCAGCCTGTTCCAATGTTTGACCACTCTTTCAGTACAGAATTTTTTCCTCATGTCCAAAATAGTAACAATAATAACAATAACAATAATAATAATAATAATAATAATAGAATATACAACACAAATGATGCACAGTGCAATTGCTCACCACCCACTGACCGATGCCCAGCCAGTCCCCAAGCAGCGGCCCCCCTGGCCAGCTGTCCCCTGTTCACGTACTGAGCATGACGTCACATGGTATGGAATGTCCCTGTGGCCAGTTTGGGAGAATCATAGAATCATAGCCCTTGACTAGTGTAAGCACTACTTAGCAACAACTAAAACATCGGTGTGTTATCAACATTAATCTCCTCCTAAATCCAAAACACAGCACTGTACCAGCTACTAGGAAGGAAATTAACTCTATCCCAGCTGAAACCAGGACAACATACAGCTTGTGTTCACTGACTCAGCCTTGTTTTACAGTGTGGAGAGGTTTGGAATTGAACAAACTGGCTTTCTGGTGAATTCAGCTGAATGGTAAGATGAGCCCCTGAATTCCAGGGCATCCAGCACAGGACCAGACAAGAACCAGACCTAGCAAAATTCTAAAAATTCATAGGGTATAGATGTTAAGACCTCAGCATCAGTTGCTTCACTCTAAGGTGGTCTATTGTATCACCCTACTTGATAATATTAGATGTAGTCTACACATTGGGGGAAAGAGAAACATAGCAAATTTGAACACCTTGCTTCTAGGAAAAAAAAACAAACAAACAACAAAATGAGGAAGGTGAGTAGGGCTTAGGAGGTTTTGTTGGCTTTTTCTTTTTTGTTTGTTTGTTTTGTTTTTAAGAATAAAGCAATTTTTGCACAGAGCAGAAAGGCACATCACATCAGCAGAAAATTACCTACACTAAGTGTTACCACTGGACTTTTTTTTTTTTTTAAATAGTATTTTATGTTGATTTTTCGAACCAGTATTAAAGTCACTTTCTCCTAGAATGACTGCCATCTCTATGGAAGTCACAAAATTACAAGCTGTTACAAGAACATGAAGGTAAAAGAACAGAGAAGAAACTCCTGAATTGAAATTTGAAGAATTTCAAAACAAAATCCATATGATTACTTTAAGTAAGCAAGTTTCTTCAAAGATACAGCATACCCATGTACACATTTCCAATTATTTCATCTTAGGGGAGGAATATTCACAGAAAATCTCTTATAACATTTTTCTACATTGCCCCTTAAGAAGACTAGTCACACGTGTCTCTTGTCTGCTCATCACACTGGTCCTTGCAAAAGAAAGAAAACATCAGTGAGGTAAGTTCTTAGACTATGAATTCCATGTTTTTTCTGCCCATATCGTTCTCTAGCAAAAGAGTTGAAGGGTACCAGTACGGAAAACCTTGGTCATAGCCCTAGCCAAAACCTAAAGAGCAAAAACAAACCTTCAGACTTCCACTCTTTAACTAATATCCAGAGGTCAGGAAGAGGACAATGTACGTTTCTTGGCTCTTCCTTGCTGTTTTCTTTAGTCACTTAAATGCCACCACCTTCTCTATATGGCCTATGTAATTTTGTTAAAATGCATGTTTGTGGTGATGAGTGTAATCTATGAACAATAATTATGATTCTATTTTTGTTTATTATTTTCATTCCTGTCTTACTGAATATTGCTTTCATCCATGAACTTTACTATTTATGCATAAATACTAATTGATTATTAAGTAATCCTTAAATGGTATAGTGAATTCTGAATGGACAGGTATTTCACTATCTTTAAAACTAATACAAAAATAAACAGTTACCAAACTAATGCAGGTTTGAAAATAGAACTTGTGCATCACGGGAAGAAAATATTTCAGTCACTGAAACTGTATAACACATAGATCAAATACAATTTCATTGGCTGACTAAATCCACAGTTAAGACGACCACAGATGATCACTTTCTTCCTAGAAGTGAGTCACAGTTCCAGTGGGTAAACTGTTTGATTTTTTGATGGAATACAGCAAGGGAATATCACTGAGACACAACAGAGGAAAGGACACTGTCAGATAAACCAATATAGCTTTCTATCATGAAGAGCTGACACAGGAGTGGAGGGGTAAGTGAAATTCCCAACAGTCTTCAGATAATATTCCACTTACTGGCTGTTTTTGTGGCCACTTACTGAAGCTTCTATTCCTGCCTGCAGATCCCTGTTATATAAAAAGTTTTTTCACAAGTGAAAGTGGGAAGGAAAATATGACTTTATATCCAACTTCCTCATACATGCAATATATGCATCCTCTTAAATATACGCATTAATGAAATAAAAAAAAAGAAACCACAAAAACCTAGTAAAATGCTAACTCAGAATATGTTTAGAATTACCTCAATTTCAATTTTGTGAGACTGGACCAAAGACAATTAGATAATTGTGCTTTAACATGAAAAAAAAACTTTAAATTACAGCTTTAGAACAAAGGAAGTGTTCACGCTCTCACTTGGTACATGTTTACATTTAATTTTCATGCTTAAAGGACTTGCATTCCAATCTCCAAACTGAACTGTAATGCAAGCTGTGGGTAAAGAACATCATCTTCATTAAGCATCAACCAGCAATCAAACAAATAAGAACATTTCAAAGTAGAATTCCCACCCTGCAGGGTTCCAGTGAAGGAAATAATAAAGTGAAATATGAAAAATAAAACTGTTCTTCAAGAAGAACAGTTCTAATTAAAAGGAAGACCTAACAACTTCATGGATTAATTGGGAACCAACTGAGATAATTAGACCTCTGGGAGTAAGATTACACCCATCATAAACTGCTTTTTTCACAACTACAGGTTAAGTGCTCAAAGCTTTAATTGGGGGCAGCACTAAAAGGAAAGTGGAACTTGCGCAGAAGAATTAATATTTGGTGAAGCAATATCCTGAAGTACTTTGGCATCGTTAAAAACCACATTATTATTTTTCCCCAAGTGCGTGGGATTCTTGGAGCCAACTTGACAACCGTGGTTACAATTTGTACCAATCAAGAAATACTCACACTATTATACTTTGACCTATAAACCACATGTAGCTACTCTGTACATTAGTAGTTCAAAAACAGTTTCACCCTCTGTGATTACAGTTTAAATGAGCTGTTATTTTAACACATACATACACCATGATAGTTTCTGCAGTCAAACCATGTCTTTCAAGAGAAATCTACCCTGAGAATATGACACTAAATGAAAAAAAAAAAAAAAGAAAAAAAAGAAAAAAAAAAAGAAAGACAAATATAAAGACCTGGTAAACTGCTGCAAAGAATAACTACTTCTCAGAATTGCTCCAAGGACTAATTTCAGTTAAACCATTTGAAACAGAAACAATTTAGTACCATAATACAAGTGTCATGGAAACTTTGGCATCCAGCTGATGAATTGTGTGTCCATTAGACAACTTGGAAAGCACAGTAGGAAAGCTTTACTAGTACAACACAAAAGGTGGTCAGAGTTCCTGCTTTAATCCCCCTTTAGTGGTAGGAAAACACCTGCAGAAGAAAGAAATTACATATTTTTTAAAAGCACCGTGTGCTCTTTCCTAAATTATAGCAATCAAGATAAAGACAATTTCTTTTCAATTACAAATTTTATTTGCATGCAAAATAACCTATGTTAATACTAAATCACCATCTTTATTTTTGAGATTATATACAACAGATAAGAAGGTTGAATTCTGTAAATGTTTTAAAATACCATGGAGTATACATGGGATTGGATTTACTGTGTTATAATTTTGGTGTAAATCAAGTTATGTGGTCCATAGGAATCCAGAGAGTTATCGGTGTAATTAATCACCCCTAAAAATCTAATCTAGAAGAGTTTGAAGAATGTTTCTGAGATGTGTATTTCAGTGGGTTGTAAACATGTTACAAGGTGCTTCTCTAAATATGCATGGTATGGCCCATGGCTATTTGTTCAATTTACTAAAATATTTTCAGGAGGTCTCAAGCCATTCTTGAATTAAAATGGGAAAAAAATGTGTCTAAGATTTCTTTCTTGTAATTGCTCACATTCACTTCATCTTGTCCCAGTCTTTGTCAAGCTGTCAAGCTCCAGCTGTCAGGCTCTACCTGCATAATTAATCTGTAGTTATCCATTTAGGCATGAGGAGTTTCTTGAAGACTAAGAACTACCCTACAAGCCTGATACGGTTACCTCAGCTAACAGGTACCTTAGGGAATTTCACCCACTGCTCCTTCTTTGAGATGCTGCTTGAATATGCCTTGGTTTTTGTCTATTTTACCCTACCTCCTCTCTCCTGCTGCTACAGCTCAGGATCCTCCCTTTTCTGCATTTTAAACTCCAGTTAGTAACATGAATCTAGGGTGAAGATGAAGCAGACGTGGAAGAAATTGTTCAGGCTAATGGCATCCTACCATCATGTCCTACAGACTGGCAGATTTCTTGGTTCCCCCAGTTCTCCGATGATTCTTCCGGCCTCTGACCATGTTCAGACTTTGCTCTTTGGATCGGTACACTTTGCAACTTTTCTTGTTCATGATTTGTTCTAGTTCTAAAACAGTCTCTAGCTTTGTCTTAATAGAACTATACCATGGAGTGATACATTAATTGACATAACTACAGATGTCAGTTTTAGTCAATGAAATTGTGTGATAAATTTGATATAACACCATGACTTAGTAAGATAACAATAAACACATCATTAATAAGTTGCATCTAATTTGTAACTTGGTGTGAGAAATAAACGTACAATAATGAGGTAGATCTATTAGCAACCTTATCAAATACTGTATAATCTTGAGCTCTCAAAACACAGACAAAAATCTCAAAAAACATTGTTAAAATGTTTATAAGTGCATTGCATTCAAAGCCAAGATTGTCGGCTGATTAACTATTTCTATATGCCTTCTGGATTCAGGCACTAATGAACCAATAGCTATCAGCATGACTTTTGCTGAAATACTGTTACATTAATGAGTTTAGATCAGCTGCTCAAACAGTTTGGCTGAAAAAGATGTCTGCTCACAAAATAGATTAGGGAAGGCGAACATAAATGTTAAGTTTTAGCCCCTTAAATTTAGTTGATTGCAAACATGATGCCCGAAACCTTTTTTTACATTCAGCTTGATTTGACACTGCACTGAATAAATTAGACTGTATATAAAACTGCCTTGTTTATCTTTCATGAAAAAACACTGGGACAAGTTCTTCTCTTTATTATACAATTCATAACCCAAACGACATCCTATGTTACACCAGTGTAAACCACTGGTGAATTTGTCACTCTCATATTGAAGTCAGCATTATTCAAACCTAAAATTTATTCCCTCGGTTGTGCTATACCTCTATATTATCCTGTCTGAGACTGACACAAACTCCAGTGGGGTCACGTATCCCTAGAATTAACATTCTGGTGTGAAAAGGCAACAGGGATTTACATATGACATTGCTTAAATTAATTCTTTCTGTTGTCTTCAGTACAGTACTTCCCTGGAGCACCTTTAGTCATTCAATCCACATGGAATGAGAAAGTTTTCTGTATATTAGTCTATTAAAGGAACCAGAATATGAGTCACCAGTCAGGTACCTTGAGTTTAAGGAAAACCACCTCAAATAATGGTAATGATCAGATTATACCTGAATGAATTGCTCTCTGCACCTGTGAGAAGGTAAAAATGATACACCTGAAGTTGATGGCTCAGCACTGTATAGACCAAACAATGTGTTTGAAAAGGGAGGAGAAAACCATGTCTATCATCTTTTCACCTACACATTACTAAACAGTGCCCTTTGGGGAAAAGGAAAAAAAAAATATTTAAAGTGCATTCAAGCCAATTTAACTGGACAACCTGAAACTGAAATTCCAAACACAGTATTTTAAAAATATTTTAGTGACACATGTCCTATATAGGAATCAGCTGCATTTATCTAGTTTAAGTCAGACACCAGCACTTGGGATTTGTTCATCTCCAGGGTTGTATCATAAATTTCTTGAGGGAATTCACAATTCACCAAATGACGTATTGTTATTATCACCAAAAGTGAATCATATTCAACAAAACAGTACTCAGTGGGCAGCAATTCTGCAGTGTATAATTATAGTTGCCATTTCCCATCCCAGGATTAAATGTGTTTTCACTTTTTAACTTCAACAACAACAAAAAAACAAACCCACCATTCTCCACTCCTTGAAACACCTAAGGAGATTAGTTTTAATATTTAAACAATTCTTTATCTCGATTCTTTGAACAAATCTCACCTATGCTATTCTTTCATTGGAACATCTGTATTTTCCTTCCGTTCTAGCATTACTCTGCGTTCTGAGCTTTGGGGTTTCTTTTGTTTTGGTTTTTGAATATATGACACTTCTACCAAATATAATTATCAGCTGCATCTACATTATAATTAAGGTCTTGTTTCTCAGTTGATTACTGTAAATGCCTTGAAAAAAAGAAAAAAAACGTATTCATCTCTTTTTTTATCAGTATAAAAGACTCTGTTGCTTCAGCTTATGAGTTATGGCATTTTATGCAGTATTGTTGGCATCTTTAGCTAGCTAAAATCCTCCATATTTCTCACCTAAAAACCTAAGGTAGTGTTCCATTTTCAGTTGCACTTACATAACGTCAGAAAAATTCTCTCAGTCTAGAGACTTTGGAATTCCTTGCAGACAGTTAGAATGGACATGAGTCCTATACTTATGTTGGAATAAAGGGCAATAGACGTAACTCATAGCTTAGGAAGTTTAGATGTGGTTTCATATATGAGACCACATGATATTCTTTATTGGTGTAATAAGATTAAAGGGTCTTGCAGTACATTGAGCATCCAGTGATGAATACTATTTTATCACTATATTATACCTCCTGTCATTTAGAAAGCATTGTTGAGCATGCCCATAAAACACAAGCAAACACGACATATATCATTGAGAAAGCATTGTCTGAAATACCTTTGGAATAATCAGCAACATAGACACAATTATGTAAATGTAAAATGTGACCTAGTACATTTGTGTGATGATGTGCCATCTGATGCAGATTTATTTGCTTGCATTAACATCAGCTCACAGATCCATATATCAGAATCTATGTAATTATGTTACTTTTATCCTAGTTCAGTGCGGAATTAATTCTTTCTGTTATACCTCTCCTGATATCCAAAAGTAGGTGTGCATTTGTATGCTAGAGGAGAAAGATGTGAGATAACAATTGTCCTGAGGATACTAAAAAACCTGCAAGATAAAGATTCTCATTCTGCCTCTTAAACTCCCCTCCCCTTCTCTTTCTCTTCCTTTTTCTTTTCCATATGCCCATGTGAATTGTGAGAGGATAATTCACTCCCTAGCCATGTCTTCTCATCTGAAATTTTTAGTAACCTATTTGGTGGGGTGGGTTTTTGTTGTTTCTTTTTGTTTTTCCAAAGATTAGATGTTCCTTACAACCTTTTGAAGGTACAGCTTTGCATTTATAAAACTTTTAGCAGTGGCAGTGAGATTATGAATAGAAATATGAGAGATGGTATCTCTGACTACCAAATATGGATGCAGTTATTCTACTGACCCAGTTTGGGGGTAAGGAATTGTGTATCTGTTCCTCCACCTTTCTAAAAACATAAAACTGAAAACTGCCTACCACACCAATGAAAAACACACATGCACTCTCAGAATAAATTTAAGTATGTTTGTAGAAGAGTAAGAAGAGTACATGAAGTTGCTGTCTGCTTGGATTCACCTTGCTGTTTAACGCATCGTTGAAATGACAGTAATTCTAGAGTTGCTTCCTGCATCTAACTGCAGACTTGAACTCTGCAGCCTTTCTAATTGGTCTTGCATGTCACACTTAATTTGTTCTGATTTTATTTTAAACAATTATTAAATACAAATGAAAACACTAAAAGCTATTTTGCTCGATTAGCCTTGTGCTTTCCACTCTGTATTCAGGCCCTACATCAACAACTGCTGCAGCAATACTGTTTCTTTCAGGATAAAGACAAAACATGGACTACATCCAACTTTTAATCAGCTGTACAGATGGGTTTATTTCACAAATGCACTAGGCTGCACAGATGGAAGTTCCTGAATGCCTGACAAGGTGTTAAAATGGTTACTGAGATTACAAAAGAATAAAAAAAGCAGCACTGGAAATTATAATTAGCAGGGACTCTATCTCTTAAGGGCTTATTAGTTCAGAACTTAAATTTTGTCCTTGGTGTGTGGAAAATGTTTTGCAGAGGGGAACACATATCAGATTAGCTATGATAACTGTTTTCTATCCCTTAAGAATACACACAATCTTACAAATATCTAACTCAACTGTTATACCTTATACAATACTCACTGAAACCAGCCAAAAGCATGACATAATATTTTTGACCATCCAAAGGTGGAAAAAGTGGAGCAGCAGTTTGTGCTCAGTGGCACACTGAGCAGCAGTTAAAAAAAATCCTGCAGATATCAGTGAAGAAAAATAGCTTTATACACGCTTAATGGTATTATGCTTTTGAGCAGTTCTATTATAAACTCACAGATTTTATGCCTAAAAAAGTTAACTGAATTATCATACTTGACTGAACAGGTTACAGCATTCATCACCTCATGGAATACTATGCCAATTTACTATCATGATGCCAAATGTTCTAAACTGTGTTTTGGAAATAACAGAGTAATAAAAGAGGTCATGAATAACTGTGTTCATTACAGATTCCTGTGCTCTTGTTTGCAAGAGTGAAGGGCTGCAGAGATAATGCTATCTTTATGCTAAGAGCACTAACCTTTTCTCCATCTTTAATGTGATAAGTTTTGGCTCATTCAGGGAAGAAATAAGGTATCATAAGTGCCTCTGCAATCTCTTCAGCTATACTGAGTTGGGGACAGTTGTGTATAGGTGAATCAGGAGCAGGTTGTTCTAATGCACTGGAAGCTGCACTGTAATTTTTTGCAGAGCTCTGTGCTGAGTATTTTATTCATAATATGCTCTTGTGAAGATCTCTGACCTTTCAGTACTATGAATGTTTATTGTCCAAAACTCTAGTTTGTCTTCCATGCTAAAGTCTCAGTTCTGTGATGAGCATAGTACATAAACATTCATACGTGACACCATATAGACAGTAGATACCTTTAAATAGGTCAGATTCAGATAAGGGAAAAAATGTCTTACTAGATCCCAAAAGATACAATGATCAAGACAGACAGTAGTACTCATTTTAAAATGTAGCTTAGAACAGAAGGGAAAACATCTTTAAGAAGTGGACATTAAATTCAAATGAATCATGGTGTGACTGGCAGGGTGGAATAGTCAAAGATGACACAAAGGTAAAAATATTCCATAAATAGTTTGGGTTTTTTCATAGAACAAAGCAAGAAGATATAAAAGGTTGTAGAAGTCAACTTCATTCTGATTCTAAGCAAAGTAATACATATCTGTAGGGATTTAGATACAAAAAATAAGGCAGACATGAGTAGGAAGGAAATAAAATAACAAAGATTCACGAAAAACAAATTCAGCCAAACTAATACAATTCTTTTTGACGAGATTAATTTCTGTGTGACAAAAACAATAGTAGTTATTGACATCAGTTTCTATTTAAAAAAAAAAAAACTGTCTCTCCACATTTTACTAGTGAAACTAGACATGAAAATCAAGTCTTTACACATTAAATAAATAAATAAATAATGGCTAATTAGTAAATGTCAAAATGTAAAGGTAAACACAGAATCATTATCAAGCAGGTTTATTTCTACTGGTATCCTTCAGGTCCCAAATCTTGGCACTGTGATTTAAGATTTTCATGAACGGATGAAACAAAGAAATTAGGGATGAAGTTTGCAGATGACATAAAGATTAGTGGAAAGGGAATAAATAAAACAAGTGACTGATTAGGAGGAATTTTGGATCACATTGGAATCTGGGACCAAGCAAACTATGTATTTTAATGTGACCAGATTTAAAAAACACAAATGTGAGATGGGAATGTTGGTGGGCAATGAACAAACAGAAAACCTTGCAGACCATGTTTACACAGCTGGGGAAGTAATTACATCCAGGAGGATCTGAGGGCTGTTACGGATAATCAGCTGAACGTGAGCTCCAAATACAAGACAGCAAACAGGAAGACTAACATGGTTCTTACACACATTATATTAAAAAAACTCATATAGTTATTGCAGATTTTCATATTAAAATATAACCAATGCAGTATTTATTTTTTTTTCTTTCATGCAAGGGTGACCATTACTAGAATATGGTGTTCATCTTTACATCAGGAAGAAAACTAATGGAGTGAGGGACTTCAGAGAACTGTAGAAGACAGTTTCAAGGCTCAAGAACTGCACCTGTGAGAATCCCAACAAACCAAATAATAACCTTTAATTGTATTAAGCAATTGCTGATAGGAGATGCTTTAGTCTGGCAGACAAGTATAGCAAGATTAAATGACTAAAAACTAAAATTCAGCATACTCAGAATAAAAGCCATTTACATTAATTTAACAATAAGTTTAATTATTAAAAAAATATCAAAAGTTCTGGAAGATTCACTGTCACTGTATATATTTAAAGCAAAACTAATTTCTTCTAAAAGAGACATTCAAATTAAGGGATCAACCAATAAGAGGAAACCCTGTAGCCTTTGTAACAGAAAAATGCATGTTAGACTATCACATGGCCCCTCCTGTCTTTATAAACAAGAAATGATACGAAATAATATCACCGATATGTTAGTAAATTTGTTTGGTGAAATAGTGACCTAGATAAAGCCTACATAATGTCTGTGCACATGGCAGGTTCTACATTCCTTAAGAGGTAATATTGACATACAGGTGTCGTTCCATTGTTGAAATAATTTGAAGTTAACATTTTAGTCAATATATGTAATGGCTTCATATTACTCTACAGAGTAATCTAATGAAATCCAATTAGATTTTTTAGTTTCTGAGGTTGATTTCAGCATAAACTTATTTATGAATAAATTATAGTGTGTAAAGATTATGAAATTATTAAATAAATTTATAAAAATGCATTACTTCCTCATTAAGGTGAATAAATGGTAGATTAATAGTCTTATCACCAACAAATTCATAATATGGCATCTAAAGAGAATATATTTTATCCGCATAGGGAATCAGATGTTAAATTATATGCCATGCAGATCAGCAAATACTAGGATGGAGGACTTTCAATGGAAATATCAGCAATCCAGGAGGTTATGTTATATTTCATCAGTATCTACCTCTTTGTTTGAAGGAAAATTGCAAGGTGATGATGTAAGGTGCTTGGTAAGGAATGGTGATAGACAGTGGAGTGTAATGCTAATGTGCCGTCTCTCAAATAAGAAAGAAAATCAAGATCCAGATCACTGGGGATTGCTTAAAATCTCATGAAATATTTCCCCATATAAAAAATACTATCAGTGTTAGACTTGGTGACCTTTGCAAACTTCATTTTGAGTAATTAAATTTTGCCCAACTCAGACAACCCCAAACTTACATTTATCTGGCAGCACAATCAATTACGCTATAGACTGCTCATTGCCATAGCAGCTGGGAAATATTTTTTAAAATTAATAATATTAATAATAATTTCTATAAACTTCCCACTCTTAATGAAGCATTGCTGCTTCCTACAGAAACATTAGAAAATGCTGTTTAATGTCTTTAGGATATAGAAGGATAGAAGTCAGTAAAATGAAATGCACTTCAAACATAGTCTTTATTTCATTTCATTTTAGATGTCACAACTTAAGTCACCTAGTGTAAACTACTTAGATAATCTCCTTAGCTAGACTTTGGAGAAAAACCACACAGTTCCAGAAGCAAACCACCACTTAACCTATTAGAATTTATCCTCAGATCCACTTGCATCACTACCGTAACTACATAGGAAGCTTAAACGACTGTATGTGAGATGAATCCAAGCCTCTGTTCTCCAATTTCACAAAAAGATACTTGAAGACTGAATTTGAGACCAAAGGTGTGTGCCTTTCTTTTCTCGACAAAGAGAATTACAAATGAATTACCTTCTTTTTTTTTTTTTTTTTTTTTTTAACACTAGTCAATTAAAAAAATCCCACGTAAATTTAAGAGCATAGGGGTCAACTGTTGTTTCAAGTTTAACATACACATCTTTCCAAGAAGCAAGAGTCCTCTGTAAGTTTATGCAGTCCACTCATGACAGAGTTCTTGATGACTAAAAAAAGGCATACGTCCTGCCCATTTTCAAGGAGAAGGAGGAGGATCATCAGAGGAACTGCAAGCCAGTCAACCTAGCCTCACTACTCGGCAAATACTCCTGGAAGCCACATCTAGGCACATACAGTAGGAGGAGACTGGAGACAGCATACATGCATTTACCAATGGTAAAATGTGCTTGACCAGCCTGATCCTCTTCTGTGATGAGGTGGCTACCTCGGTGAAAAAGGTGTACAGTGATGCTAGCAAGGCTTTTGACACTGCCAGCCACAGTATCCTTACAGGTAAATTGGTGAGATATGGTTTGGATTCGTGGACTATCAAGTGCCTGGAAAAATTGCTTGGACTGCCTGGTTCAAAGGGTTGTGATCACAGGTGTACAGTCTAATGGGCAGCTGGTTAATAGGGGTGGAATAATGGGGCCAATACTGCCTTTGCATCTGATGTCTTGACTAACAGGCTGGATCATGAGGCAGAGTGCATCCTCTGCAAGTGCGCAGATGACACCAAGCTGGAGGCAAGCACTCTGCATGCTGGAAGGCCAGGCTCCTATTCAGAGGGAGCTTGACAGCCTGGATAAATGGGCAACGGGTACCTCAAGAAGTGCAGCAATGGCAAACACGGAGTCCTGCCCCAGGAGGGAATAACCCCATGCAACAATGCAGGCTGGAGGCCAACTGGATAGAAAGTGGCTTGGCAAAAAAAGGACTGAGGGGAGCTCATGGAAAACATGTTGAATATAGCTCAGCAGTGTGGCCTTGCAACATGGAAGGCCAACTGCATACTGGGCTGTATTACCAAAAATGTAATCAGCTTGAAGAGGGTAGAGATTCTTTCCCTCTTTTTAGCACTTGTGAGGCCATGTCTGGAATAATGTGTACAGTTTTGGGCTCTCTGTTTTGAGCTGGGCTTTGGACTTCCAGAGATCCCTTCCAACCTGAAATATTTTATGATTTTATGACTGCTGCTTATGCATATCTCTGCCAGATCCATTAAGGATATGTCAGAGAAAATTTTATACTTTAAAGCTTACACACTTGGTTGAAGTCTTAGACACTTGTAGTCCTATAGACAATGTGACTTTTCACACAATGAAGGACTTTATTTCACCCAAAGTCTTGACATACAGGTAACAAGTACATTCACTGAGAGCTGTGTCTACCAAGCCAAACTGGGTGAAGTACAGAAGACAGATGAAGAAGCATTCGGACGTTCTTTGAGGTCAAATTAAAAACTCACATTTTGAAAAGCTGAATTTCCCTCTAGTTAGTCTTGGAATACCATGAATGATAATATGGATGAAAGTCTGCAACTACTGAAAAAGAACTAGCATCACAGAATACTTCAAATTTGGCATTAATCCAAAAGACATCCATATGCACATCTCAGTCTTACAAGAGGTGATGGCTGAGAAACAAGTCTCTTGTTCTACGTTGTTGTTAGCAAAAATTATAAGACTTGAAAAGGAAATTACTTTTTCATGAGCAATACTACATTTTTACACTTATTGGCTGGGGAACTATCAGGAAATAAACTATCTGAGAGTTAGAAGGATAGTGATCTATCAAACATATCAATATTATGCACTCCTTGAAGAAGCAAACAAAAGAAACAAGTCCAAACTAAAAGATATATTCTGTGATGAGCTTGGGTAATACATGGTGCTTCAAATGCACAACAGAAACATTATTGTAGGTAACAGAAGTGCATAAATAGTAAAGAAAAGGTGGAAAAAACAATCAGGAAAGAGACTTGTTCGTATTAGTAATGGCAGTAAAAACAGATTAGTTTCACCGCATCTAAACTTCTGGCTGTGAACATAAAACTGTTTCTTGGAAGACACATTCACTTGAATTTCAGTAGATGAGATGCAGTAAATTACAGTCATCCCTAGCAAAATTCAACTTTTTTCTTTTTTTAAACATGGCTATCGGAAAATTGAGGTGGTTATGATGGCTAGCTTTAGCACAGTAATTATGTGGTTATGACAGTTACTCAAGAAATAGGAAACCTGGTCCTCCCAGTCTATACTGAAGCCCTGGAGGGTTTCCTTATCACCAGGCTAGAATATAAGTATTCTCTACTTTTCCTATAGAAATCTCTTGTAAAATCAAGAATGCAGAATTTTTAGTCATGAAATAAAGCAAATGAGGCAGCCTAACAGTACAAGCACAGACTGAGGAGAGGGAAGTCCCTGGCACCAGTCCCTACTCCCAAGGATTTTATCCAATGCTGTTCAAATGGAAAAAGAAAAAAAAAAAAAAAAGTCTTGAATGGATTTCCCCCTCCTAAGTTAGTAATCCCAACAGAAGACAATGGAGCCATGCTTTCTCTTGTGCTGTCTTCTTTTGGACCCATAAATGTTTTTTGTGTTAACTGTCATTTTTCTATCGTATTGACATCGGATGAGAACACAAGAAACAATAAAAAAGAATTGTCATATGATTTGTTTTAATGTGCAAAGGGTCGCCTGCATGTCATTCACTGCATGTGTTGTTCTGTACCTTCCACTGAGGCAGCTATACCTTCTAATCACAATTTTGTTTAATTCTCTTAGCCTAATACAATACATTGCTAAAGTGTTCCTGCTATCAGTAACACATAGTGGCCGGACATGTGGTTTTCACCAGAACTGTGATAATAAATTATCCAGATGAAACAAATCTAAATGTGCAAGGAGACTATTCGCCAAGAAGACAACTACGCTGACTAAACGAAAGAAACAGACAAGAGGGAAGTAGAACAGGATATTCTGGCACTGATTATTTTAGTATACTCTAATGGACATTGTTCTTGTTGATAATGAGAAGCAGACTACTGGATACATAAAAGCCTTGTCATACAAATGCAAAGAAATTTTTTAACTAGTGGAGGTAATTCATTTCACTTCACGGCAACAAACAGAAGGCACATTTCCCTTTATTTTTAATGCATTTTTTTCTTTTTTTTTAAAGTGGGTTCCACTGGATTTTATTTTGGTGAATACTTGAGGCAGTTTTTATTGTTTAACAGCTTCCTTTCATCCATAAACATAAATAGGTGTTCTAAATTTGAAAGTGGGGGAAAAAAATAGAAACCTAATTTCTCTGAGAAAGAATTGCACTGGAGATTTTACCATCTGGTAGTGCTCGATTATTGAAGCTTTATTATCATTGGTTTTTGAAAAATACTAGTACGTTCAAGCAAGTAGATTAAATGCTATTAACTTTAATACCTTTTTAAACAAAGTAATCTGTTGAAGTGATAATGGATTTTAAAGTAAGTATACTCATTACATCATTTTTTACACCATTGTGGTTTCCCTGTTGGCCACATGAATCTCTAAACCTGACATTGTTAATTACAATTATAATACGTGGGATGTGAACACTTGATTAACTTCATACTGTATTTAAGGCAGACATAAAGGTAATTGAAGAATTCTACCACCAAACTTAACGGGTGTTATCACAGAAGCCCAAAAATACTGCTGTCATTTCATTCACTTGGAAATGAGCTGCACAAGATTTCCAGAGCAAAGCTACCATCTATTCAAACCTTGAAAATTAAAGTTTTATCTGAAAGGCGATGGGCTAATTCTACAGGCATGAGACAGGCACTAGAACTCGTAAAAAAATTATCGACAGGAAAGGTCTGAAGCTGTCGTGCTTTTACATGTATACCCCAATTTAGATTTTTAGTTACTTTTACTTGAAAAATTGGCTCTGACTCTCCACATGGCTTGAGGCATAGTTTCAATACTACTTTTTTGTGTCAAAAACACCTGTCTTTTTACTTTAGTGCCAGAAGGGCTTAGCATCTTGTCAGTGAAGTAACACAGCCTGCACATTTATAGGTGTCACTCACTTTACCATCTGTTTTTTAGGATAACAGTCACCACTATCACCCAGCCCCTCCAGAGGCTCTAACAATCTTTATGGATTAAGGTTGAGATCTACACTGAAGAACAGCTAGGGGTATCCCAGCACTTCCAGCTCATTCTATGTGTCCTTTAACCTTAACTCTGTGAATACCTCATCCTACATGAATTCAATAACTATCCCTCATGCAAAATTTTTTGTCTACCACTTCTTTAAAGTGTTACAGCAAATAATTGTCAAACAAATGTCTGCATGTTGCACACTGAGAGAAAACTGCATGCATATAAACACCAGCCCTCGCACCGTGTCCAAACCTACCCCACAGGCAGCTTACTTCTAATCTCAAGAGATAGGAGTAACATCATCACTAATCCTAAATTACATTTCATTGATAAAGTTGTTAATCAGATAATTTAGCAAATGGATTAATAATAAATATGTATAGTATGAAAATCCAGGCTTAATTTGGCAAATGGATTAATAATAAATATGTATAGTATGAAAATTCAGGCTTAATTAGTGAACAAAAAGGGGTTTACTTTAAAGAGGTTTTTTATTTTTCTTTTTTCCCAGAAAGTACAATTTATTAATCCTTACTTCTCATTAAAATAAATAAATGCATAAATATATAAATAAATAGTGCCACAGACCACATTACATGCCTTTTATGTACCAGTGCAGCTAAGAATTTTTTACAGACATACAGGACCAAAGTCAGAAGAGATACAGATTTTGATGTAGGTATGACAGCTCAATACCGCTGTGAGAAAATGTATAAGCTAGTGGCCTTTAAGTTGCAGTAGCAGAGAGAAACAGTTTTCCTTTAGAATAGCATTTAAAGCATGTTCAAATCCCTCAGTTAGGGACCTAAAATATGAGACAGGTTCAAGTCTTGCAGTAGGACCAAATGGAAGAGATAATACCAAGCAAGTACCCTTGTGTGATCCGATATCTATATTCTTCCAGAAACAATACGACCTTGAAAATTCTTTGGCACATAAATATTGTTTTGTACTTTCTCTGATGTTAAGGTATTAATTAAGAAGCATTTTTGTCACCTATGACTTGTCCTTGGCCTGGAAGTAGCACTTTATCAGTCCTATAACCAGGGAGGGCCAAATGAACGTTACAAATACATTTCTGTTAAAATCCCGGCAAGGGCTTTCTAATGGTAATGTTTTGGTTGTTAAAAGCTTAATGTCCTCAGGTATAAAGGAACACAATGAGAACAGATTACAAAGGTAAATTTTCTCTAGCTGAATATCTTCCTGATAGATATCTAAATGTATAACCGTGTCCAAATTACCTGGAATAACACAACCTCCTCTTTTTTTCTATCTCATGCATCATAATATACCATTCACACCTTATTATCCTCTTCATTACTTTCCTTAGAATAGGACATATGTAAGGGTGGACAATGATCAGTGAGACTGCCCTGAGTGGCTATAAAGTTTCAGATGAAGTCTCCTCCTTTCCTTTTATAAAGCAGGCAGACAGATGCAGCTGCTGTCCCACATTTCTCCATAGCTGAGCTGCCTGTCTGCCAAGCCAGCTAGTTAGAGAGTTTGAAATCAATGGTAAACATGCTCATGTTAACAAAATGAATTTCTAAGCCAGAGTATACTGTACAATTGAGAAAAAATATTTTATACTAAATCTGAGTGTAGACTGGAGCTATTAAACAGCACCTTTTGGAGAGCCAAAAGAGATAATTCTGCTCTCTCCCTGTGCTATCTTGCAGTGATTTGTTTCAGCTTCCTGAATGAAACCTGTTCATTT
The DNA here is from genome assembly GCF_000699105.1 of Pygoscelis adeliae. Taxonomy (NCBI): domain Eukaryota; kingdom Metazoa; phylum Chordata; class Aves; order Sphenisciformes; family Spheniscidae; genus Pygoscelis; species Pygoscelis adeliae. The sequence goes on along the minus strand of NW_008824761.1, from coordinate 4,268,643 downwards.
CTCTGATGGGAGATGATGGATGCTGTCCAGCCTTTCCCTTGTACACTGAACCCATTGGGGAGGGTCCTTCCTCTCTTCCTTTTCACAGTAAATTTGATGTATTAGTTATTTATTGGTGAAACAATGTCTCTGTCACCAACGTAGCATACCTTCAAAAGTAACTGAAGCAATCATGTTAACGTGGCATCACTAGGACTCTGTAATTTTTGTGGTCTGCATGGGGACATTTTTTTGATTGTCATCAGACGTTGGTTAAGCAGTGCTCCTGACATTGAGTTGTAGCTGGCCAGTGTTTTTCCGCTAGGCCCAATTTTCTTCCCGTTTTGAACTGGAAAAGAAGCAGCCTGAAATTCCTCAGCCAAGTCAGCTTGTTCCCTACATTATGACATTTAGGCTGTGTGGGTGGAGGGGGTTGAGAGTGGTACTGCCTTGCCATCCATGTAAAACGTTTTGGTCTCTCACAGAGCCACACAGCAGTGTCAGCGCAGTGCTCTCATTACTGTGGAAATATTACATGTAGCCATTAGTCTTCTCCCCTCAATTAGCGACAGTCAGTTAGGCTGTATCCCCAGCCTGCTTTAGTTGTTGGCAACATTGCCAAGTCAAACTTGTCTCCCATTTGGAAAGTAAACTAGGGAAACCTACTGTTCACCAGCCACGCTCTTTGGCTGTGAAAAGGAAAAGAGGACAAGGGCATAGACTTGTTTGAAAATATTATGCAATTAATTTACAGGTAAGGAAATGGCACTGGGAAAGATTAAGGAGGAGATCTTCATGATACACAGATGACACAGTGTTAATATGATACAACTTATGGAGTGCCGCTTCACAGAGTTCCTCTTGTTTTCTCTTATCCCTCTTTTTGGTTGGTTGGTTGGTTTTCAAGGGGGTGGGAGGAGTTATACATGATAGGACAGGTTTGAATTAAGGAATATTGTTATGAGAGCTACTTTTTTTCAACTGGACATATCAGAACAGATTTGAAAGGTCAGCTGTAAAAAGCAGTTCTGTCTTCCGCAGGTGAAATCCAATTCAAATCGGCAGAAAAGAGGATTCTAGCTTGAGTGATAAAAGAAATGCAAACCTGAAGTTCCTCTGATAAATCCTGTGGGGCAAATAGTCTACCAAAATAAATGGGCATAGCCTAACTGATGTTAAATGGAATCTCAGTTACTGATAGAAAAAGAGATTTGGGTGCTATATCTGTACAAAAGATCCCCTAAACAGCTGGTGCTGAGATATGATCAGATGAGATCAAAGTTTTCCCATGTGTTAAATCAACATGAGATTTTAGATTTAAAAAACATTATAAACTTTAGAGTGTTCAAAATAATGGCTCAGAACTGCATTTCTACCATCTTGAATACAGACTCAAAAAGCTTGAAGACAGATAACAGTGAAAGCTTAATATAATCTGTATACTTTGTCTCTGAAAACATGATTTTTATCTGTATTTGTGCTGTAATTATTTTGCTGTTTTGTTTTTCCACATGAAACCAAAAGCTCATGGCTGTTAAACACCTGAGTGTACATAAACTCCATCACTGCTTCCATTGTTCATTCTATAAAAAAATCTTACATTCTTTTGATCAGTTCTCTCTAAATGAGCTACTCCTGTTAATCATAACTGGTGTGCTGAAATTTATGCAAGCCATTAAGGAACTACATTTTGTAACAGTTCAATGAATGAAATTACCTTTGCAAGATATCTTTACATAATAAAAATAAAATTTGAACCTATCATTACATTTCTTTACGGCTTCAAAAAAAATAATCCTAGTTTGCCAAGTCTGGCAATCCAGTTAACTGCTCTAACATGAAATATAATTTTCAGACAAGACTTCTTTAGGTTATCCTTTCATGTGAAAATACTGTATGCAGTTTTTACTACTAAAGGTCAGGTAATAGAGTGCTTGGATTGAATAACAAGCAGGGATCAACATACTGCAAGTAGTCTGCTCTCGGAAGACTTCTGCTAAATGACAGATGGCTTGCAAGCTGTAAGGAACCCACTATTAAGACACTTAAAAAAAAAAAAAGAAAGAAAAAAGAAAGAAAAAAAAAAGAAAAAAAACCCCAGACCTCTAACAAACAGAAAGAAAATGTATGAGCAAGATCCATGTATTAACATACCCATATTGGTCAGTCACCTGTGGGCATTTGACCTACTTCCATGATGTCCTCCTACAGTGATACAAGCTTTTCTTCTTCTCAGCAGGTAGTAATCTTCCAGGAAGAACTGCTGAGAACTGCAGTTATCCCTACTTGCTGATCTCTCAAATTGGTTTTGGTGATACGGGCATTTCTGCAGTGTCTGTACCTTTTGCACTCTCTTAATTTTCCATTTTCTCCTGACAATCCAGAAACAATATAGCACAAGAAGATTATAAGGTCTGAGAGAAAGGTCAATACCAGCTGCAGTGGCAAAGTTCTATGCACCTTCAACATGCAGCATGTTCAGTATTATTTTTGCACATTTTATAATCGTATAATCCAGGTCATTAGTAGCTTGTTAGAAGAAGAACCCTTTTGGGTATCATGTTTGATTTATGTTAGCTTACTGTTCCTTCACAATGTATATCTCCCACTGAACTCCTACCTATGAAAAGTCAAGAAATCCATATTCTCACAAAGTTCTGGTATTCACTTGCCTACTTCCACTTACAAAGTGTGTTAATTTAAGCCTAATATCAGCAGATGTTCCCAGCTGCTGATGTGCAGCTCCACTCATTTTCAGCTGTATAGGTGCATACAAAAGAATTACCCTATCTGTTTAAAACCAAAATAATTACATTTTATATTCACAGTCCAATAAAGACACCAAAAAAATCAGAGTGAGCAAATGTTGTTCTGAAAATGTCTCTCTCAAAAGTAAATTCTTTATGCCCTTCTCCCTCTCCTTTTTCCCAAATTCCTAACAGAAAGTAGAAGGGAAAATCCTTCTGAATTCATAACTCGGGTAACAAATAACAAAGATAACAAAGTCTTCATAAATAACCCAGTTGCTTCTAACTGTATTTGTAGAGCAGAATGTTAAGAATATAAGTAAACCCATCCTCTGTCATGATAACTATTTCATATTGTGCCACTCTATGTCAAAAATAAAAGAACACTATATGTTTCAACCTGAAATACTCTTTGGGACTGATTAATACAATTATACAGTTATATTTGCACTGCAACAAATTTCCATCTAAAGGCAAAATGAAGTTTACAATCACTCTAGGCTCTGCGCAAATTAACACTTCATTGAATATTAATGAATTACTCTGTGACCAATTGCTATGCAAATAATACTTGTGTCAGAATTTATAATTACATTTATTTCAAGATAAAATACATGAATATTAACAAAAAAACCCCTTCCACAATAAAGTGAGTGAGTCAATTAAGACACATGCCACAGTATTACTAAACTAATGGTTTTGTTGCTGATTTTGCACAACTAGGTAACACTATTTTTTCATACTAACTTCTAATGATTATGAAAACTCAGTAGTATCCTAGAATTTTATCTCTATAAACTGCACTTGGATTTGGTTTGGAATCAAACACAATTCATATTAATTGCATCATACGCCATTCTAACTTATCAGTTAAAAGCAAACTGGTACTGAACATTTTTGTTGACTTCATCATACATTTTATATCACCAAGCCTAAGATTGTGTAATAGTAGGTGGAAGCTACATCATTGCTTGCATCCTTTTTCCCAAAATGATGAGCTTTTTTTAATTGTTCATGTGATGTTTATAGAAATAGCTTGCAGGACCAAAAGCTGAATGTCTTTGTCTTTCTAATGCAGCCTTGGGAGAAAAGAAACTGCTGTAAAATCACCTCAGTACTGAATAACTAGTATTGGTTCTACAAAAATCATACCAGTTGTCTTTGCTTGAATTTCAAGATTGTTTCAACATGCTCCTAAAACATGGTCTGTGAAATAATAGAGACATAATTTTTCATAATAATATATTAAATATACTTTATGAAAGGTGGGGGGGAATATGTCTCAGGTTTCTCTGTTTCTCTGTGAGGAAACTTGGATTAAATGCTTGTGTTTCGCTAAGCCCATGTGAGGTAAAGAGAGAAAAATAATTTTTTTCTAACTTACTTTTTGCAAGAATAAGCCATACTAGGGGCAATGATAAGAAAAAGTAAATAGCTAAGAAGTCAGAGAAGGAACTAAAATATTAGTAGCAATAATACAAATGCCATAGTTTGTTGTTTTTTATTAATTCACCCTGTATTGTGGAGACTACACTAACAGAGAGCTCTTTAACAAGATAGTCATAAAGTATATTACTAATCTCATGGCATACTGATGGTGTTGAGGTTATTCAAGTGAATTATATAGTTTTACAAATGGGATCAATTCTGAGTACACAGTAAAGTCAGCAGTGAATTTCACTACTATGAAACAAATGGATATAATTAATTATGGTGTCAACCACTCTAGGAGAGGGCATCATGCCAGCAGAGGATTGAACAAGGATGTGTTGTTTTCTACCTTTTGCCATGATGTTTCCTTGTGCTCCGTTTCTCCTCTCACTTTCAAACAGATGTGTGATCCCCAGCACAAGAAATAATTTTAAAAGCCATCAAATTCAGAAAATATAATATATATTGCTATCACTTTGCACTGTTGCTGCTGCAGTGGTGAGCTACTGTGAAACACCTACCACACAAAACTACATTCATGAACTATATTACCCACGTATCCTTGTCTGAAACAAATTTACAATAACTATCACTCTAATTTCACACCACTGCAATTTCATAATAATCTGAAATAGGAAAGCTTCATCTCCCAACTCTACAGAATCAATGCTGAACTATTAGCCATGCAGTAGAGGAGGGACTGAAAGTCCCACCAGCAACTTCATGCAGCCACTGTAGCCAGAGCCTTGCACTCAATGAAGCAATACTTTTCCTTTTGCTGTCAATCTTCAGTACCAGAGCAGCAGGGTTTTATTTTATCTTTCCTTTTTTCCCATTTCACAAGGGTATTTAAAATTTGATCACAACAATGGTTCAGTTCATATGCATATTACAAACTGCTTTGGGGACTGCTCAGTGCAAAATGGGCGGATAATGTTACAGATTAACTTGACTCTGGAGTGTAAACTGTCAGCTATATCCTTTAGCTGGGGAAAAGATTTTAAGCACTACCTGGGAAAGTGTGAGGCCTAATCTTTCTGCTGTGCTGGCTTGCAGTATAATCCGAATAATGTGAATGTGCTTTCCATCTGACTGAGGAAGGCATGCTGTTAAGTGATTTGAGCTATTTGCCTGGTACAATAACCAGCTTTCTCTGTCTCACTGGATGCCAGGAACTTCCTGAAAATCTTTGCCTATGGCTTGACACAGACTGCTGAGTAGCCACAAAACTGTTTGATAAAAGCACCAGTTTTGTCCAGTATAAATCAATAGAATCCCGCTGCAATAGCTGTATTTGACTACAGCACTCAGCTGTTATCAAGTAGGAGACCTGTTCTGACTATTTTAACTTCAGAGTATGTATCTTTTTCCCAGCTGGTCTTCAACACAGCAGGGATAGCCGTGTTGTGTGCTCAGTGTTTTAGCCAAAGAACGTTCAACATTCACAGCATTCTACTGGCCTCCCGACAAAGATTAACTGAAAATGCATTTCAATGCAGATGTCAAGTTATTTTCCTAAAACAGAGTATACAGAGCATGATTCCTCAAATGTGAGCTCTTAAATCTGACTGGAAAGATCTTCCAGTAATTTCTTCTGTCCTTCCTACCTGACACTACTCTATTTTCCTAAAACAAGCTACCACAAAAAGCCACATCTCGCACAAATAATTATACACATTCTTAAACTTAGTTGAAAGAATTTATTGCCAATGAAAGGAAGCTGGAAAACATCTCCTAACAGCAATGTTCAAAATGTTATTGTCTTCACCTCCTCTGTACTTTTTACTTATGATAACACTTTTTAGGTAACAAGACAAAATAAGTTTTATGGATAGACTCATGGTACAGTAAGAATAACCAACTTTGTTTTCCCTAAAATTGGAATTACTTCTGGAGAAAAATAATATGTCTTTTCTAAAGTTCTATGCCACTAAAGCTAGAAAAATGCCACAAGTTAAATGTTTCTTATTCTGTTATTATTATTTCTTGTGTCTTTCTATTTTTCACTTTATACCATGCAGAGCATGGAGATTTGCCCAAAGCATGTATGATTCCAATAAGTTGGTCTAAGAAAAGGACAAAGCATCTGGTGATAGCGAGAATTTCTTTTTCTTTGAAATTTCACGTACAACATGGTATTGACAATCTTTCATGAATTCTTGGTTCCACTGAAGTTGATGACAGAATTTTTTACCTTTACTCCAATGAAGTCAGTTCTCCAATATGTGACAGATCTCTATAGTACAAGGATATTTGTATTTCCCTATGGTGTAAATGTTATAAGAATAATAATTGTAAATATTTTTGAGTTTACTTGGCTATGAAACCATAAGTCTCATGTAGTTTGCTGGTCAAGCAGACAGTTCTTTCATGTTGCCCGTGCCACTTGGCATATTGGGAAGGCCATTATCCCTTTTCTTCCCAATTAGCCTTGGGGATATTATGAAAAAACACATATGATTCCAAGCCCTGACTGACACACACATTTTCCAAAATTTTCCAATACTATTCCGTATGGACATCTCAGTGTTACAGTGAAATTATTTATGATTCTAAGCTTTTATTTTACATATCTGCAAACTGAGGTTCAAAGATGTTAAATTACTTGTAGCCTGAAATAGTGAAAAAGAACAGCAGGAAAATCCTCCAAGGGTTTCTGTCACTTAGTTGGGTGTAAAAACCACCTCTAAGAATGTTAAGTATCTTGGATTAGGCTGCCCCTAACAAGTAATGCTGTAAGTAAAGGAGGTTTCCTTACAATAAGCATCAGAATCTTATAAACCAGGAGGTAGCTGGCAATTCAAGCATTCATTGTATGTTGAACAGGCTCCATTTGGACAAAAAACATTCAGAGAAACCTTGAACGCTTTTCTAAAATACCTCTAGCTTTTCTAACCTGATTTGCAGCTGACTTCTGAATTTCAATTTGCATAACTTGAAACCAACAACTTAGTTTTCTGTTCTGAATCAGGATGTACAGCACTGTTAGCTGCTCACTTTGACCTGAGTTCCTGTGAGAGCCCTTACAAGTTACCCACTCTATCCTAATAAAAAAGTGAAAAGATAAAACTCTACATATCTGCCATGTTAGAAGAAAGAAAAAGAGAGAAGAAGGAAGGGAGGGAAGGGGAAGGGAAAGGAAAGGAGAAAGAAAGCCTGCATGTGCTCAATGCTAAACTGTTAAAAAACAAAAACAAAAACAAAAAACCAGCTTGAATATCTGTGTGCAGATATGACATGCTGATATAGCCAAACACAGTAACAGCCAAAGGGGATCTGCTGCTTAGCTGCCTCAAGTGATTTTAAGTAAAGTTGTCTCTTACGCACACACAGTTAACTTATGCACACAATTTCTGCAAGGTTTTCCAAAATGCTACAGGAGATTCAGCATGTTCAATACCACAAGGTGCTTCCTATTAGCAACAGTTTCCCCATTGCTTCCAATGACAACATTTTTCCAAGTCTCTCCCTCAATTTTTCAAATAAATAACCTATGGAAAATTGAAATTTACTCCTTTAGATGAATAGATATTAAGAAAAAAATACAGAAAAAAATGTGTTAACACAGTCTTCATAGACATATTCGGAATAGCTTTGTGATTGTCAAAATTCCTGCTACTTAGTATTTGTGATTAAGGCAGACTCTCATGATTTTGAATTGTTGCTCAGGCAACAAGGGTCCAGGGTCCTGTTTTAAACTCAGTGATTGCTATCTAGATTTCATGCTCTAACATGATGAAGAAAGTTCATACCTGCCTAAGTTTTCAGAACATTAATATCTGTGTATTCTTCTGTAAGAGCAGTTCAGCCTGTGTCTCCTAAATACACCACCTAGGTCCTATTTGAACTTGAGCAAGTTATAATGAGACACTCCTTTTTAATATGAATTGAGTTTAATTAGAACTTTGCTAGAGATTTAAGCTTTATTTCATGTATGTATGGGACTGGGTTTCAACCTATGTTAACATATTCTTGTCTCCAAACCATGATTTGGTTTTACTGTAGCCAAAAAGGAGGCTTGTTGCATGTTAGATGCCTACTAAGCAACAAAATTACTATTTACTTGCCTGGAACACAGACATAAGCACACTAAAATAGCATAACCAGGTAGAGTATATAAGCATATTTTAACATTGTAAAAACATTAATAACATCTTGCAATGCAGCTCAGCTTTAATCTAAAAATAATAGCCTTAACTGCAAAGGAGCAGATGAGGTTGTGATATAGTGGCACAAACAGGGTGCATAAAAAATGTGCAAGTATTTAACTCTGCAAGATAAGAACTAAGGATGCAGACTAGGCAAGAATGATGTCTGGTAAAACCAAAATAATCCTGCAGAGCAGGCAGGGTGTCTGATGGAACCAGAATAATCCTGCAGAATATGCAAAACAAGAACAAGCCCTCATCCCAAAAATAAATGTCAAGAGAAGCTGATATCACCCAATTTTCTTTTGGGGAGGAGGCAGAGGAGCACAGAACATCAATGGTGTTTTATGGGGAAGGATGGGGAGGAAAGAAGGTGGAAGACTCTGTTCTGGCTTTCCATTTCAAATTGTTCTCTGGACTGATGGATTATAGCTGTTAGTACGAACTGAAATGGCATCACTTCAGTGGCATTGTAAACTTGCAACTAATTTAAGATAAGCTTGTTATGGATGATGGATAGTGATTAAGTACTAACCACTGGCAATGTGCATTGTTAACGAATCCAGTCAATCCAGTCAAGAGTTGTTCCGAAGCTTGAAACTGGTTGGTTTTGGAGTTCTCCCATCACATTCTTATCACACTGTTCTCTTAACTTCCTAGTATATAGAGACCTACCTATATTCAGTTGTAATGTTATGTTTACATTCTAAATTTTCAGGGGACTTCTACAAAATTTTCTAAATGCTTAAAGATTCATCACAGTAAAGCAAGGAGCAACATGAAACACATAGAGCTTTTCCACCTGATTTAGTTATTTGCTTACAGAGTAATGTAGTCTTTAGGAAGTTCCATGGTTTTGTAGTGTTTTTCTTCTCCTTTCTGTACAAAATTATTCTAAGGTAATCACCTTGGAAAGACATGAAAAACAAAGATCATAATGCCTGTAGTTCTGGCCTATATGAGTTGACTACATATGTGTACACATGTGTACATATATACATCAGATATAGGGAATATTAGGATTCATTTTTGTATCTAGGCCTGAGATAACTTCTCAGTGTATGAACAATCACTTGTGGCATCTTGAAGTCACTGCATGTGTGTAAACACACACACACGCATATATTATTATATATTTTGTAGATACATAGATGCTTTTCAATAATAGAGCAAGAGAGAGAGAGGCAGAGAATATGATTCTCACATCTCTCTCACTTTCTGAAATAAAATCATTATTAGGTGATCATTTTACAGAATAGATTGATTTATATATACATAGTTAAAGCTCCTCTCCCCCGAGTTGTCTCTTCTTTCTGGATATCTGATATCATACAGTAGCACTTCTATGAGACAGACCTGCAATTCATTCTCTACAGAATAAATGCTTTAGCATATAGAAAAGCATAGAAGAAGAAAAAAGGAACCACACCAAAATCCCCATATTTAATGGTTTTTAAAATCTATACTCCACTTGTTCCAGGAGCAAACCTTTCAGTTTATTAAAAAAAAAAAAAGAAAAAAAAATAGAGATAACGACTATATTTTCTCCTTATTCAGCGAAATAGTGTCCGATATTTAATTCTACATCATTGGAATAGTTTATGGAAATAGTGATGCTAATGGCGAGGCTATCAGTGGGCTTATTAATTTGTAGTGGCTATTTCTCCTGACCTAATTTCCTTTCCCGCTTGAAAACTGTTTGAAATTTCATCTGACTACAATCAAGTTTATTGGAAATATTAATGTCTGTGCTCTCCCCATAAGCCACCAGCAGGGTAATTGACTTGAAAGATGAATTACAGCATCTGTACTAACAGAATATAGAGTTGTAGTGTGGAGTCCGGTTCTTTGTCCTTTACTGCCCTCCCTTCCTTCACTCTGAATGTGATTCTGACAATTGAGAATTTCAAATTTTTTTTAGAAAGAGACAGCCTTAAGAGAGTATCATTAATAATACACATTACACACTGTGGTTTATAATAGGAGGTTGTTTATCCAAAGGTTGGGGAATGACTCTTGAAACTTAGTCTCTGCAACAAATTGAAATCGCTATGAACTACAGAGCCCTTCATGATATTCATGGGTGTGTGATACAGGCATAATTTATTAACATTATTTGCATTAAAACTAAAAAAGAGAAAGGAAGGAAATATCTACTCTTTTAGATAAAGAATATTCCCAAGCTGCTCAGTGAACATTCTTATAGTGAGAACTTATTATGAGAGGGGAAAAAAATCATTAAAATCCTGTATGTAAGCCCACACTGAAGTCTGTCCTACTTACAAAAGTGTTTCAGCATGAAAAAATCAAGCACACAAAGAGACACTGAATGCAACTTGGAAACAAGAATGTGGCAAGAATCTATGGCTCCTCCAATGCAATGCTCATAGTATCTGTGCCCCATATCTTTAACATGCCACTGCTATATGTAAATATAACTTCCTATGACAAGATGAAAATTTCTTTAAAAAATTCAGTACAGAAATATAATGCTGATGACATTTCAGCATTCTCTGTTATTCTGTAAAGAAGAACAGTTTAATACAAAACCTAAAAGGAAAGTCAAGAGAAAGCCATTTTGGTTTTGAAGATTTACATCTGTAAATGATGTAGTTTCTTCCTCTAAAATAATTTTGTAATCAATTCCTACCAGTATTTCAGTACTTGCCTTCTTAATCATTCATGCTTTCAGGATTCATGCAACAGGATTTGGGGGAAGGAGGCAGTGGGAAAGGTAATTTATTATCCATAACAGAACTGCTTCAAATACCTCTCTCACTCTGTCCATCTTCACAGAAGAACAGAGGATGAAAGGGTAATAAGTGTTGCATGACACAAGGCTTAGATCTCAAATGGAAAAAAAAATGAAAGTTACTTTCCTTGCACTGAGTGAAGGAACCAGACAATTGATTAGCCAGATAAATGAACCAAATTAGTCTGAAGGCTATATAGTTTTTCAGACACAAAACCCAGACAACTGACTAGAAATTCAGTTCAGCACTGACATCATCATCCATACTATCAATAAAAGTGAAACATTATTAGCAGGCGTCTGTGTTGATTTCTTCACTCCAGCTCCTTCTACGACCTCCAAAACTTCCCCAACCCATAGACTATTCCTACAGCTTTTGGACCATTTTCTGATACTTGTCTCATACTGATGTGAAAAGAGATCAAGAATTCTTTCTGCCTCCCATTTCTAACTCCTGAAGTACCAACTTATCTCTTGCTTATAGTATTTTTTCCTATTTCTATCTCTGACTTAAATCTTGCTTAAAATTATTAAAATCATCAAAGTTTAATAGCAACAGAAGCACTTCCTCTTGTTTCTCCCATGCCTTAAAACTGAATTTTCCATTCTTAATGCTTTGTTAATAAAGTACAGTTGATGTACAGTTGATATACATTTGACACCATGCATAGACCTTTACACCATTTTTTAAGCAATCAGTTCTGCCTTTATACTTTTTGAGAGATTATCATGGTTTAACCTCAGTCGGCAACTGAGCACCACGCAGCCGCTCGCTCACTCCCCCCCACCCCGGTGGGATGGGGGAGAGAATTGGAAGAGCACAAGTGAGAAAAACTCGTGGGTTGAGATAAAAACAGTTTAATAATTGAAATTAATAATGTAGTAATAATAATAATAATAATAATAATAATAATACACAAAGCAAGTGATGCACAGTACAATTGCTCACCACCCGCCGACCAATGCCCAGCCAGTCCCTGAGCAGCGGCCCCCCCGGCCAGCCTTCCCCAGTTTATGTACTGAGCATGACGTCACATGGTATGGAATGTTTCTTTGGCCAGTTTGGCTGTGCCCCCTCCCAGCTTCTTGTGCACCTCCAGCCTTCTCAGTCGGTAGAGCATGGGAAGCTGAAAAGTCCTTGGCTAGTGTAAGCGTTACCTAGCAACAACTAAAACATCGGTGCGTTATCAACATTGTTCTCATCCTAAATCCAAAACACAGCACTGTACCAGCTACTAGGAAGGAAATTAACTCTATCCCTGCCAAAACCAGGACAGAGATCTTCAGTCATAATGAAGTAGTCAGACACTTATACAAGTGTTTTTATGACAGAATGTTTCTACTTATAAATATATAGCAGTTATGAAATTATACTGCAGATTGGTGAAGTCCCACCATGTGATTTCCCACCAGTTAGCTAAGATGATTTGTCCAGTTATATTAGACACACAAACAATTATATCGCAATTACAACAGTTGTTCTGGAAGCTGTATTTGTCCCTATAGACATCAGCTTTAGAGTTGCTTCTCTGAGCTCCCCAAAACCTGTAAAACATTAGGAATTAATTTCCACAACACTGTTTCCCCGCCAAAAAAAAAGATAGTTCTAGTGGTGACAAATAAAACCATTCAGAATATCTGCTCTTGGACCTCGACATTCATGAAACAAAGATCTATTGTACTTCTGTTGACCTTAACTTCACCTGAGTCAGTATAACCTCTTGGGTTAATAACTCCCGATACTCACCTCCACAGAGGTCAGTATCACAAAAAGTATGTGATAGCAGCAGTTTCAGTTAAAGTTGAAAAATAGTTTCCATTATAGCTACCTGTTTTCACAGTCCCTGCTTATTGTCACCTCAATAGCACTCTGAATAACTAGAAGCACTCAAAAAACCCCTCTGCTCTATCCCAGTTATTACTCCATAACACCATTTTGTTTCCTTGGCCAAAGATGGGGAGATCATGGATAAAGTAGCCATGTTATAGGTGGTGTTTAAAAATTCTACGTTTAGTTATAATTCTGATAGCAACTTTTATCAATGAACAGCTTCACCCTTTCTCTTCAACTGTCAGCCTTAGCAAGAACCACATGCAGTGAATATCTATTTTGCTGATGGAATACTGTCAGAATTTCTGTTCTTAAGTTTTTGCATTTTTTAAGCATGCCTTTGTTTGATAGCAGTAACACTTAACTGCTGTGCCATAGTGGGTTCTTTACCCTTATATCCAAAAATCACCTTTCAGTTTATTAATGAAAGTTAATGAACTTACTGAAAGTTAATGAAACTTCTGGTTTCTAAGACTTAAAGAACAATCATGTGGTTTCTGTTTACTTTCAGATGTTTAGTTATGGCAACATTTAACAATTCATTCCAGAAGGAATAACCACATGGTATAAAAGCCTTGTAACTTCTAAATAGCATTTTTAGACATTAGAAGACAGATAAAACTGGATTAAACACACACACACAAAATGTTGGGTGGAAAGGTATTTGACATATAGCCTCCATTTTCTCAATTATCAAACCGTTGTGCTAAAACCAAAGCAAGTTTCAATTTATCTAACCTAAGTTTTCACAGAGACTCAGCTCTTTTTCTCTGTGGTATCAGCCCCTTTCAGAGAGAAACTCTTCAAGGTTTTTTTCAGATTTCATCAGTTACTCATACAGTAAGATGGGATTCTTTCTGTTACCATTTAGGATGTAGATGTGTCAGTCCTTCAAACCTAGAAAGTCCTCCAAAACTAGAAAGTTCTAGGACATGAATAGAGATTAAAAGACATTTTCAAATGAGCTCAAAACTTTCTAAATAATTTTTTCTTTCTCTGTTTTGCTTTCTAACAAATTCTTATTATCCAAGAGAAAAATGGGTGAGATGTTTTTGAATACTTGCTACAGCAAGTGATTATTATTTCATCACTATCATATAAACTCAATGGCGGGAGGAATGGAATGTTAGGAATATCTCTGTCTTTTTTTTTTTTTTTTTAATTCTGGTATCTGCATGATGGACTATTACAGGCAGATACTTCCCTGAAGCTGAACAAAATGGAGATTTTCCCCCACTTCAAAATATCGTTACAATGCTTTGCTTTGGTCTTACACAATTTTTTGAGCAATGGAGATCTTGCAGTGTCTCTCAAGGTGGCAATTAAACTGTAAGCAGTAAATGGTACTTATAATTATTTTTGTAAGAGAAATAGAGGAATTTTGAAGGAAAAGGATTTACATGCAAGAGAGTGCCCATTTAAACTTTAAAGTGTAATGTAAATGGCACATCTCCTTGAAGTCTGCCCTTACCCTTATCAACCACAGTTAGTAATGTTAAACATAAATGGACAACTGTACTTCTGTTCAGCAAGATGGAAATGCTATTCAAAATAGCAGAATAAAACATGTGCTAATACTGACTTCAACACAACTTTACATTTAAGTCTAAAGCCCCCAAACTTGTTATGGGAAAAAAAGAAATTTTCCACTGGCACAAACATACCCTACAGACACAGCATGCATCCATGGCAATGATAATTCTGATTTCAATTAGAACTTACTAGCTCTCTTGTGCCTCATTTTTACAAGGAAAATAAAATTGAGAAAGGCATCACTGTGATTAGCTCCTACAGCCACCTTTTCTGAGTAGTCTGAAGTGACAGCCACAGGGGTAAAATGATTGTACTAAAATGTCTACTAATGAGGCCCCTGTAGTACTGCTCCAAGAAGGACCATTATGTGCTACATTTGTCAATTTCATCACTTTGGCTTTCTTTTTATCATCTGGAAAAATACTGATTAAGAGAGGGTCTCTTTTTAAGGCTTTATTCTTGTTTAACCTTCATAATAATGCTCATTGCCTTCCTGTACAGCTAAAATGTTCCAAACTAAAACATTAAAATGTTCCATACTTCCTACTGACTTTTCTCAGTTTCTTGAGACTAATATATACTTTATGATAACAATCCACAAACTTTCTGCTGGGTTATAGAAAAGGAGGCATGAAAAATACCTGTAAATATCCGTATAAATGCAAAGCAATATGTCAAATGGGAAATAGTAAAACTTTTTCTGTTCTTGTGGAAGATATATTCATGACACAAGTTCTAATATCTCTGAGATGAACAAACAAAAAAGAAAAAGGAAATGGTAATTAAAAATAATAAAATAATTTAAAGTAAAATGGAATAAAAATGTAACTAAGAAAGAAAATTATAAGAAAAAAAAGAAAAAAACAAAGGAGTCATAGGAATAAGCAGTAGCTATTTGGGTGACTACAGAGGAGGAAGAAGAAAAAAAACTGATTTCCAAATATGAACGATGACAGAGAGTGGACTCCCCTACTACCATCAATCTGTACAGTATACTTGAAAAACAGATATAAACAAAATGAAATTACTGCATATATGGCTTTTAACATGAAGCACGATTAGTACTTGTGCACAAACTATTACATTCTAGAAAAAAAAAAGGTTCTTCAGGAACATACATCTTACCTTTTTATGTCCCTAAAATTGTAATATTAAGAAGCAACTTCCTTTCTTGTGTTGAAATCTAAAATGGTGGTAAAAAGAAAACTGGAACTGAGTAAGGGACCAAATAAGGAACATGGGCATGGACTTCCAAAAAAGAACCACAACACTCAAAACTGGTTTGTTTTGTTCATGTCATAAAACATTAAATATAAAGGACCACTACCTTGTAATAACTTTAAAGAACTCTAACAGATTAGTAAAATTAAAACAGATTTAATAAAATTACTGAAAGTACCATAATGTCTCCAAAAAGTGGAATTTAAAGAAAAAAAAGTGTGTGTGTGCTTGGGCATATATATACATATATATATATGCATAATTTTTTAAGCTTTTGGAGTTCAAGCACATGGCCATTATCAATTGTAACTTCTTAGAATGCTCTCTAGGTTGATTCAATCTTTACAGAAATATTTTTGATGGATTACAAAGAACTAGCAGAAATGAGGACACATCAGTCGATTAATTCTGTTGTTCTGTCAACTTTTGAAAGATGCGTACATTTTAGAAACATGCAGCTTGGAATGAGAAGTCTGGAGTCTTAATAAAAATGTGAGAGAATGAATGCTCAGTTTTACCTTCCAGTAGAGAAAGACATGAAATTATAGTTAGAGGGTTTATACTTCTACTTTAAATATCTCAAAAATTTCTTAGGATCTGACATCAGTAATCAGAGATTAAATGTCTTGGTCTTGTTTTCCTTTGGTTCTGTCCTGGTTTCGGCAGGGATAGAGTTGATTTCCTTCCTGGTGGCTGGTACAGTGCTGTGTTTTGGATTTAGGATGGGAACAAAATTGATAAGGCACCGATGTTTTAGTTGTTGCTAGGTAATGCTTACACTAGCCAAGGACTTTTCAGCTTTCCATGCTTTACCAACTGAGAAGGCTGCAGGTGCACAAGAAGTTGGGAGGGGGCACAGCCAGGACAGCTGACCCAAACTGGCCAAAGGGATATTCCATACCATGTGACGTCATGCTCAGTATATAAAGCTAGGGGAAGAAGAAGGAAGGGGGGGACGTTTGGAGTGATGGCATTTGTCTTCCCAAGTAACCATTACACATGATGGAGCCCTGCTTTCCTGAAGATGGCTGAACACCTGCCTGCCCATGGGAAGTAGTGAATGAATTCCTTGTTTTGCTTTGCTTGCG
>NW_008824761.1:4242298-4249668 GCF_000699105.1 Pygoscelis adeliae | reverse complement strand
GACGTCACATGGTATGGAATGTTTCTTTGGCCAGTTTGGCTGTGCCCCCTCCCAGCTTCCTGTGCACCTCCAGCCTTCTCAGTCGGTAGAGCATGGGAAACTGAAAAGTCCTTGGCCAGTGTAAGCACTACTTAGCAACAACTAAAACATGGGTGCGTTATCAACATTGTTCTCATCCTAAATCCAAAACACAGCACTGTACCAGCTACTAGGAAGGAAATTAACTCTATCCCTGCCGAAACCAGGACACACGGGTAACCAGGTCTCCTGTTTCATTCTGGAGAGGGCCCACATTTTCCCTTGTCTTCCTTTTATCCCTGATGTACCTATAGAATCTTTTCTTGTTGCCCTTTATGTCCCTGGCCAGATTTAATTCGATTTAATTCTATCAGGGATTTAGCTTTCCTAACCTGATCCCTGGCTGCTCAGACAACTTCTCTGTATTCCTCCCAGGCTACCTGTCCTTGCTTCCACCCTCTGTAGGCTTCCTTTTTGTGTTGGAGTTTGTCCAGGAGCTCTTTGTTCATCCTTGCAGGCCTCCTGGTGTTTTTGCCTGACTTCCTCTTTGTTGGGATGCATCGTTCCTGAGCTTGAAGGAGGTCATCCTTGAATATTACCCAGCTTTCTTGGGCCCCTCTTCCCTCCAGGGCTTTGTCCCATGGCACTCTACCAAGCAGATCCCTGAAGAGGCCAAAGCCTGCTCTCCTGAAGTCCAGGGTAGTGAGCTTGCTGTGCGTCCTTCTTGATGACCTGAGGATCTTGAACTCCACCATTTCATGATCACTGCAGCCCAGGCTGCCCTTGAGCTTCAGGTATACAAAATAACTTTGTATACCTGATTAGTCACTGTGTTTTGCAGACTTGTCATGTGATGATTAGACTTTACATTTTACACAAGTGGGTTTTCAGATATTTTTTTTGTTCTGGTTATAGAAATCCAGTCATTATGTATGCCAAGTGTAATCTTCCATGGCAATGAAGATTAACATGCCACTAATACCACTTGGCTTTGTCTCACAATACGAATGTCTTAGATTTCTGTATATCATTTGTACTTGAGAGTTCTTCAAACATTGAACCTATCTCATCAAAGATTACTTTATACTTTATATATATATATTTGTAGACTACATTGACAACCGCTGTCCTGAAAATGGAAATTAAATTCCATTATCAAACCATCAGACTGCTTTATCAAACCAGCTTAACACTGAATTATCCCATTTTCTAATATTTTAACAGCACATTTATTCAAGGGTATGTGTTATGTTTTCCTGAAGGTGGGAATGAGCATGAAATATAATGTCCAGTACTCATACAACCCAATTTAAAAGAATCTAATGAGTTGAGACTTTTAATGTCTCTTATATATTTTGGACTCTATGAGGATATGATTAGGGTATTCTTTTCTTTATTAGGTGAAGCCTGCAACAGTTCTTTTCATCTGCCAGTTTCCAATTATTAAAATTGCAGTGATTTGTTTCACCCTCAATATTAAGATGTTGCTTATGAAAGTTTAGCCCTTCCACTAAAGTGAAAGTCCCGTTCATTCTGGATGAAATAAAGATCTAAATCCTTAAATCAGCCTCTTTCTCTGTCTGTCTTCTCTGGTTGTGAAAATGTAAAAGCAGTCACTGGAGATATGGGGTAATCCTTTTCGCATATGACAGGTTTAGTTAAAACATTACTTCTTTTTTATCATGCGTCATCCAAAATCTTTCAGAATCCTGTTTGGCTCTTTTCCAAGAGAGACACAGCCAAGGCTCTACTCATTTCATCCTTTTGGTCTTAATGAGAAAAAGTAGTCCTTCCACTCAGCCTCCATTTTCAGAATAGTTTGCTGAGAGTCCAACAGTTCCCATGTCAGCAACTGTAAATCCCATAACTATCTGGTTCTAAAATAAATCAGAAACAAAGCCAGGGCAGGTCTATGATCTTTTTTAAGCAATCCAGCATGCCTTGTAATGAATGTGTCCTACAAAATAGCTCTAATGTTTCTGTTCTGTTGTTAAAAATTATTTTAACGGCTTTGGTTGATTCTAGCATTACACTAATATTTTGACTTCTCTGTATAAATCACAGCCGTGCATACCAACCAATTTAGCCCAGTCTTACCTATAATTAATTAGCGCTACTTTATATCTTATGATAGCACATAATCCCAGGACTGAGGACTAATTTATTCTTAATTTGCAGTACTATACCCCCGCATGCACAGGTTAAGAAGCATTAAGTACTTCCCTCTAGATCTTTTTCACCCCTTTTATAAAATAGAGACCTTCTGACCAGTAACTATTCCTCTGTCTCTACTTATGCTAAATACAGTCTCATTTCTTCAAGACTTGCTAGATGTTCTCTGACTTGTATAACTTTTTCACACTGCTGTCACAGTCTGACTTGTGTAGTTATTTAATGATAGTAAATTTCTTTGAATATTAAACTGCTTGTTAGATGCTATTAAGCCAATTCTGTCGGTTGGATTTAAATTTAAAAAAAAAGGTTTTGCTTACAGAGATATAAGTTGATCAAAGGAAGTGTAATTCAATACGCTACACTTTACTTCCTCCATATAGCATGCTGAATACTTCAGTGCCCACCTGATTAGTCAAGCGTAGTTCCTTTTTAATGAAATGTTTCCCCTTTTTCCTTCATTTAGTTCACAATGTAACTGTACAATTTCTTCCAATTTATGTAAATCATATTCAAATATATATGCACTAGAATGCTTATACTGATAAGGTGTTGTCAAAAATGTTTAGGACACTATTTAAATCATTTTGTTCTAACGTATGAATGCAAAACATGCAGATCAGTATTGAAGAGTAAAAATACTGAGAAAATACTGGTTGATAAGTAAGACAGGTGGGAGAATGACAACACTGAAAGCCAGATTATGATTTTATTTCTTTCCTTTTAGAATCTTCTGATAATTTTTCTTTATCCAAGTTTGAAATTTTTACTGTTTTTAGCAAATTGCCCTGGCAATATCACATTCTCTCTGAATACAGTTGTGTGGGTTTTATTGCTTCATACTGCTGAGTGGAAAGGATTTGCCAGCTTGGGAAAGTGCCAGAATTTGCATTTTAATAAAGATATGTCAAACAACAAACTTGCTTAACATCCTGTGATGGATCTGGTGAAACTGTATCTTGTAAGTGTGTATTACTGCACTCACTACACTTTTCTGTGGTTGTTGTTTTAAGAGAGACAGAGCTAAAAACAAATTCATGCATTGACTTCTTTTTTGGCAATACCCAAAAATCTATTACTGGGGTACCATAACTCAGTTAGAACTCCAGTGATATGCAGGAAACCTTTCCCAAATTCAACATCTAGCCTAAAAAAAAGCACAGTCTGGAGTCAGGATGAAGGCCTGAATTTCATCTGTGTTATGAAGAAACAAAGCTGTTCAGGAAGTGGTCAGAAACCCAAAGATCTAGCAGTGACCAGAATCATAGAATCATAGAAGAGTTTGGGTTGGAAGGGACCTCTAAAGGTCATCTAGTCCAACTCCCCTGCCGTGGGCAAGGACATCTTCAACTAGATCAGGTTGCTCAGAGCCCCGTCTAACCTGACCTTGAATGTTTCCAGGGATAGGGCATCCACCACCTCTCTGGGCAACCTCTTCCAGTGTTTCACCACCCTCATCAGCATAAAAAATTTCTTCCTTCTATCTAGAAGATGAGAGGGTGCAGTGTGCAGGCAACTGCTTACAGTTTGCAAGACTTTTCCCTTTAGGTATTACCTTTAATGTTTTAGTGACTGCTGATTTATCTGTTGTGCTATAAATGCAATATTTATTCTAGGCCTAGTGTAATTTAGTTTTTAATCATTGTCATTTATATAAATTATCATTTCCACCTAGTATAGCAATTCACTCTCATACACTATAAGAAGAGTTACATAACGCTAGATAGGATATGCATGCCCTGGTGCTTTTGAGATCCAAAAAGAGCCGTTATATCTATGCACCTGTGAAAATATAGTTCTATACCACAGTCACTCAAAAAAAGGAGCAGGCTCAAAAAGCAAAAATCAACAACCAAAATCAAAGCCATTAATTATTTTTGAAAATATTACTGTATCAACCCTACACATTGCTAACAATTTTATGACAACAGTGGAAATTGTCAGAAGATGACTGAGAGACATAATCATATAACTTGACATAAATAAGCAGAACCAAGCGTCTTTTGGATTCGATATATGAAAACTGGAAATGCTAAGTCTACAGATGGATTTCTGACTCATTCCAGTCTTCTGTCTGCCACATTTTATTCAGTTATATGTGGTAAAAAAAACCCCAAAAAACAAAACACCCCCTATATCCAGAAAAAAATCAGGATCCTTGCATTTTGGGTATCTTATTTCAAAGAAAGTCTCTGTGATTTAAAACATTGCCTATAGGAATTGTTAATGCCACATGAAGCAAATAGCCAGCTAAGGAAGTGCTGTGGAGACCAACCAAAGCAAAAAGATATTTTATAGCTCATCAACTTTTCAAATGGAGCATAGAGGTGATGAAGAATATTTCTTTGATCTCTGCTTCCATAGACACAGAAAATATAACAAGCTTACAAGATCTTGGGTTTCACTGAAGTGCAAAAGAGTAAGTTTCTTCCCTGTGAAAACCCCACCTGGTCAGGCAACCTGCATTTGAACACAGGAATTCACCAACGTAGTGATCATCAGATTTTTTTATATGATTTCTTGTTTTTATTCACTGAAAACTTCCAAGTGAAAGATAAGATCATTGCTCTGATTATTACTGCTTTGCTTTCGTTCCTTTGCTTGCTGGCCAATAATGAAGCCAGTCGTGCAGGGATAGACATGCTGGAGCAAACTACTCCGTAGTCTACTTCTGCCAACTTTCAGTCATAACTGCAGCTTCGGTTTGTGCTAGCTTTAAAGTACCAGCTTTCCTCACAAATTCTGAGTCCTGTTTTCCACCCTGAACAGCACTCCTTGCAAACGGCATGAAGGAAACTACAATTACTTAGGTACAGGGTGCTTTATGATAAGGCAGTAGTGTAGAGAAGGTCTGTTGTAACTCCTTATTCAAATCCAGTCATAATTCAATGCTGAAATGTCACCATCTTTAAAAGGGAACAGCATCTGGCAATGACAGATACCTAATTACCTTCATGTAATGATACTTTTTTCATGCAAATAGTGGATGAAGTTTAGGTGCACCATAAGCTAAAATGTAAAAGCACCAAACCTATTCCGCCTATAAAAATTGTGTCATTACATCTGATAGAGATGCCCAAAAGGTTTTTTAATAGCTGGTAAATACTCTTAAAAATAAAGACTAAATTTTAAATTATTTTACGGTTTTAAACTGAGAATAACAAAACTTCCCGATACCCATTATTTGCTCATGATTTCTTTGTAAATAGTATGCCTTTGAGGCACAGCCAACCATTCATTATGGGGAATCTGATCTTGCTTAGTATTACAGACTTTTCTATAACGTAAGTGTATTAATTAATAAGAAAATCTCTCTAACACCCACGCAACTGAAATTTCTTTTTTTTTTTTTGGTGATGCTCATTACTTTAACTTTCAGATTTTATAATTCAATTTTGGACACTAAAAGTGTTACTCTTGCTTCAGATATTAAACAGTCTATTTCCAGAGCCTTCATCCTGAAAAGAGTCTATTCCAAATTTTCTGTTGAAGGCACAAGTTCTTAGAATAAATCATGGTGAGAAGGAGAGAGAAGATAGAGTAGTAGTCTTGCAGCTGTCTTTTTTTGGTACCAGCAAAATATATTTTCTATCAAGTTTCAAATACTTTAAGGATTTTTTTAAAAGGTGGGTTGTTTGTTTTTTTTTTCAGTTTGTAGAACAAGAACTGCAAGCTTCCCCTCAAAGCCTCCAACAGAGATCAGTAAGAAGTAGAGTCAGAATATTTTCTAGACAGATGCTCTTGCAAACTTCAGCATGCCGGCTAAGCCATAGTTGGCTACAGTTTTAAAATCTCCTGGAACATGAAACTGTCCTTTCTCTAAATATACCACCTTCCAAGAGCTCTGGGGAAATGCAAGGGTACTAAAAAGATACAGGAGGTGTTAGGTGGGGGAAAGAGGAAGGGAGTGGGCGGTAGCCATGTGAGCTGGCAAACTCTGCTGGAAAAGGACCAGCATGCCATTTGCCAACACGTTAGGCCAGCACTAGCTGCTTAGATAGAGGACTACAGTTTGCAGCTATAGTGAGGGAATCAAGCAAATATATTTACGTGATCTGGTTATCAGTGTGCTTGGAATGAGGTTTTCTTATAAGGTGCTGAACACATTACTGCATGCAAGTCATTCCACTTCTAGCTTCTGAAAAAATTACTTTCCCTATATTGTCAAGGAAATGACTTACAGTTCCCTGTATAACAGAATGATCTGGATTATGAGATAACATTCTGAAAGGGAATAAAACAAAAATACTAGTTTCTGTATTCAGCCTTTCTTAGTTAAGGTAGAAGACTAGTTGCCTAAGTCTCCTCTTCAGTCAATGGCCAAGCATAAGTACCTCTGGAAGGTTGAACTTGTAAATAACATTAAATGTACGTGGGCTGAGTACTATATTCATACCTGAGACAACAAAGTAAAAAAAAAAGAAAAAAAGAACTGCCAAATACAAATTATCAAAGGCTTAACCTATGTTTAATTTTGGAATTATTTATTAATTATTGAACTATAGTTCAATATAGTTGTTACTCAGGAATTTATAAGCATTTATCATGTTGCATAACAATGTATTTGTATATCACTAGGTAAACTATTTTGCTAAATAAAAGCAGCCTCCAATACTAGACCCCTGATCATTCACCTTGCTATATTGCCTTTTGGGTCTGTTCTAGACAATTTCAACAATCTCTCTACAAGCAAATCTGCCACAGAAGGCTTTAGGCATAAGTGCTGTTGATACGAACCGCTCAGTGTCAGAGCTGGATAGCTGACCATGGTATACTTTTTCAAATAACATTACAGGCATGGTTAGTATGTTTAAAAAATACTTCTAAACTGAAAGAAAACCAAACCAAATAATTTATTATTTTACTAAACAAAACTTTTTTTTTTCCCCTGAAATCATGCAAAAATGTTGCGCACTAATTCAAGGAAAAAATTAGTCATATTGTTGTCCAGCTGGACTAGATTTATATGATAGCTTCAGTCTCAGGCTACACTTAAGAATACTCATAGCTTTCATGTGATACAAAATGTGTGACTCACTTGTTAAGGGGAGGTGGTTACAAGGATTAAACTACACTTAAATCTGGACCAGTGTGAAGAGTAATTTAAGTTGTTGTTTTTAATCTTTGAGGACCTTTATACCTTAGATCTTATCTTCCTTAGAAGGTGCCTCTTTATCTCT
>NW_008824761.1:4240628-4242269 GCF_000699105.1 Pygoscelis adeliae | reverse complement strand
GAAATCTTGTCAACGGGGTCTTGATTCACAGCCAGAAACGCCAGAATATATAAAGACTCTAGAGAGTAACTATCTGGAACTTCAGAAAGTCGTTTTATCATATAAAGAGTGACACCATGACAACAGTTTCAAAAGTATAGCTACTGCTTCTCTGAATCTTAGTCCAAACATTACTCCAAAAATCATAGTCGGTGAGAAAAAATATTTAGACACAATGTAAGACATGGCTTTGCCTTACAGACATGTGAATGTATGCTACATTTAGCCTAACAGACCTGAAAGAAAAAGACATACATGATGATATTTACCGATGTGAAAGAACAAGAGACATTCAATAAATTGCCATTCAGTAAATTACAGAAATTCTGATTTTTTTTCTATGCAGACATTTAACGTCTGGAGACTGCAATACACAGTGCTTTGGCAAGTATCATATCAAAAGAACAATAAAAAATTGTCCTGAACTGAGTAAAGACCTTAAATTGCTATTTAAGGGACAGTTAATATTCTGAGCTGGAATGAAATGTTATGTGGTTTTCAGTTCTCACAGCAGTTTCACTTCTTGGCTGAGATTCAACTAAAAGATATAGATTTTGGATTTTAAGCACCACAGAATAATAAACAAATAAATATAGCCATATAGCTCTTCTTCTTCTAGAGGAAATTATTTCCCACAAGACAATCTTGAGAACTTTGTCTAATCTAGTTTCAGATATCTGAAGAACTGATGCTTTCATTGTTTTTTTCTGCAACATTTACATAAGCCAATTTAAAAATATCAACACTCATTGTACTGATATTTCCAGTGAAATTCATTTTAAAAACCTTCTATGTATAAATTACTGAGTAAATGCCTCTTTGTAAAAAAGTTAAATAATTCTACCTTCCAAAGATGTCCAAAAAAGCCTTTCTAGGGGCTGTATTTTGCATATCCATTTAGCGCAAGCTATATATACTTATTTATATTGCACTTTCCTTTAACGCCAGGCCCTTTTTTTTCCACTTTCCTCAACACATCCAATATATCAATATCTTTCTGATGTTGAAGAATCTAGATTGGGAGCAGACTTCACAAATCCTGTGGATGAATGCATTTTAAAAGCATTAAGTCATGGACGCAAGAGCTCTTGATCCCCAGGTGTAAGAAATCAGGAAAGGAACGGAAGAGACCGGCATGGTTGATTTGAGACCTGCTGGTCAAATTAAAGGGCAAGAAGGAAATGCACAGGCAGTGGAAGCAGGGACAGGTATCCTGGGAAGAGTATAGGGATGCTGCCTGGTTGTGTAGGGATGGGGTCAGGAAGGCCAAGGCACTGCTGGAGGTGAATTTGGCAAGGGACACAAAGAATAAGAAAGGCTTCTATAGGTATATCAGCCAGAAAAGGAAGGTTAATGAAAGTGTACCCCCCCTGATGAACAAGACTGGCAAACTGGTAACAATGGATGAGGAGAAGGCTGAGGTACTTAACAACTTTTTTACCCCAGTCTTCACTAGCAACCTCTCTTCCCACACCTCTCGAGTGGATGGACCACAAGACGGGGACTGGGGGAGCAAAGACCCTCCCCTGTAAGAGAATCATAGAATCATAGAAACATAGAATAGTTTGGGTTGGAAGGGATCTTTAAAGGTCATCTAGTCCA
>NW_008824761.1:4225631-4238534 GCF_000699105.1 Pygoscelis adeliae | reverse complement strand
AAACCGTCAAGGTCAGGTTGGATGGGGCTCTGAGCACCCTGATGTAGCTGAAGGTGTCCCTGCTTGTTGTGGGGGGTTGGACTAGATGACCTTTAAAGATCCCTTCCAACCCAAACCACTCTATGATTCTATGACTGACAAATTAGAAACCTCAAAAAATAATACCTACGACACCAGGAATTCTATCATATAATCTCTAGGAGTACATCCTGCCAAACCATATGTTTGCTTTATTTTAAAATAGGCTTAGAGGCTAGTATTTGACTTCGTTCAGTTTTTCTGCTACTTCCATACCTAGCTCTCACTTGTTAGCGACAAAGACAGCAACTCTGGTTTAAAATCAGCTACACTGCATTTACCATTTATGGTTTTAAGTTCATTTTTCAGGCTGAGATTCAGCTAATCCTAGACATTCAAAAGCTGGACTTTGTGCTGGAAATGAGTACACTCCTGGTGCACCTCACTTCGGTTATCTTCGAGAACTTACTGAAGAAGAAAAGAAACATTCTCTGAAAATTTACACCTACTGTAGAGTAAGACTGTGATAACTAGCTTAGAAAATACAAATACTTTTTAGGTAGACAAAGGTAGGAAAGAGGAAGCCCATGCTTAATTTCCAAAATGTAGTGGATGAGAAATTAGCCCCTGTCGTGGTTTAACCCCAGTCAGCAACTAAGCACCACCCAGCCACTCGCTCACCCTCCCCCACCCGCAGTGGCATAGGGGAGAGAATCAGAAGAGCAAAAGTAAAAAAATTCGTGGGTTGAGATAAGAACAGTTTAATAATTGAAATAATATATAATATAATAATAATAATAATAAAAATTTATTGTAATGGAAAGTAAAACAGCAATTTTTTTAAAAAAAAACAAGTAATGCAACCACTCACCACCTGCTGACTGATGCCCAGCCAGTCCCTGAGCAGCAATCGCTGCCCCCCTGGCCAACTCCCCCCAGTTTATATACTGAGCATGATGTCACATGGTACGGAATATCCCTTTGGCCAGTTTGGGCCAGCTGTCCTGGCTGTGTTCTCTCCCAGCTTCTTGTGCACCTCCTTGCTGGCAGAACATGGGAAGTCCTTGACTAGTGTAAGCACCTCTTAGCAACAACTAAAACATCGCTGTGTTATCACATTATTCTCACGCTAAATCCAAAACACAGCACTGTACCCGCTACTAGGAAGAAAATTAACTCTATCCCAGCCAAAACCAGGACAGCCCCACAGAACAATACAACACCTGAAATTACAAGCAATCTCCTTCCATGCTCAGACATTCCCCAATTGCAAAGCAATTCCTTTGATTGCTTTTTGGGTCAAGATCAATGGATAGATCAAGCGAATTGAAAAGCTGTCCTTGAATTTTACTCCGTATCCAGATCCTGTGCCAAGCCCCGAACAGATGGATCAAGCATCAGATTCAGCATTCCTGAAATGGGACCTGAAGGATGAAGGAATATTGGAGTCTGTGAATTCATTAATTTGGTCTGGCAGAGGTTGCCAAAAACAAACAAAAGGGCAGTAAGAATATCTTATTTTCTGGGACCTAAATGGAGGTCAGCTCATTTAATCTAAGCTTCCAGAAGTATCAGATGGTGATTACTTAGTTCATTACTTATGCTTATATTAAGGGTTTAAATATAATGTATTTTTTTGCTGTGACAACCCCTATGCTGCTCACATAATTTTTACAGATTTTGTTTTTCAAGAGAGAGCAGGTTGATAGAGCTGTTGTAAATTTATTCTGTACAACTCATGTATGAGTTTAAATGTTGCACATGAAAACTTGCATGAAAATTGGTCATGAATTCCTTTCCTTCAAAATTACAGATGTGCACTGTTCCCAGAAATTTTACTCACTTGTCATCTTCATTGATATAGCCACAAAAAATCTGTACTTACAAATCATGAGAAAAAAAGAGAGACTTCTGAGAAGGCCCTTCCACTCTATGGACACTCATGCATAAGCTTGAAAACCTAATTTCATTATTTTTTAATCTTCAGGTGGAGTTAAAAATGACATAAAAATCAATCTTAGTGCTGTACTCCAGAATGAAATTTGACCTTGTAATTCATATGTTCCTACTGTGCTTATGAGTTACAGCTGTCAGTCTTTCTTCAGGCATAATTTGACATTTTACAGAAACGACGGTGAAGCTTCCATGGATTTCATGCTAGCATTCTGGGGTTCAATAACTCGTTTCAGAGAGCCCAGGCAGCAGTCCATCTTTTGATATATCCTGCCAGTGTTTGTAAACCTAACACGGCTAATGTTTGCAATTCAGAATGCATCTTATGTGGGGTGCTGAGCTGTATTTTGGTTTCACAATAAACTAATTTATATTTTCCTCACAGAAGCAAAGACAATAGAATCTTTGTGGATTACACAGCATGACCTGTATAAATAGAATAAGGAAGCAGCTGGTTCCAAGGGAAAGAATCGTGAAGTATCACATGATTACACAATATAACAAAATATATGCAGAATTGAAGCTGTGCACCCTAAGACTCATTACACAAGATGTGAAAAATTGCCATTGACCTAATGGAAGTTGCACATAATCTGCAGACAGTGATTTCAGGCCCTCTGAATGCTGAAGTATTAGAATAAAGATTTGTGGCAGGACCATGTATTTTGTAATTTTCAATCAGTTGTAAGTCTCAATCTAGTCACTGAAATAGAAGTGTAAAGCAAACTTTAGAATGATTAGTTCTTTATTTCAACTTGTCAAAATCATTTCAAAATCAGTATTACTTATTACATAATAATTAAATGCTTGGAGTGGAGTATGTTCATTGCAGAGATCGTAGGCTCTGTAATAATACAAAAACAATACACGTGTTCCTCTCTCATCTTTTTGGTTTTGTTCAAAAGCTTCCTAATGCCATGTTTCCACATCTTTAAGTAGCATTACAAAAGGAATTTTTAACCTGACAAATGAGAAATTTGTTTCTAAATATGCCATAGATCTCTGTAAAGACCCATAAAGGGCATTAGGTGTCTAGGTACCTACTGTCAAGCAGACTTCATGAAGAAGCCGCACACCTAAATTCTGTAATGTGTTGAACTTCTTGGAACGGAATTTGCAACTGTGTGCTGGGACAGGCAGATAGTGCTAGTCATGGAGAAGAAGAGCTATGCTGATCAATAGGAAACACCCAATACATGCATATCTCTCTCCTGGACTTGATCATACCTGCAATCTTGAACTAAACATTTCTGTGAGACTACAGTTTAAAATTTAATTCACTTCTCCTTTAATTTCTATGCATTTGTTCACAAAAAAAGTCTCTCTTTCTTTTTTCCTTTTTCTTTTTTTTTTTAAATATGGGAGGTGGGTTAGAGGTTAACAACCTGAATTTTTGCCCTGGATTCTACACCTTTCTTTTAAAACTGCTTTTGCATTGAAATCTTTGGTCAAATAATAGTATTGGAACTGAACCCAAAAAATAAAGAGCACACACGTGCCAGAATGACTGAAAACATGCTACTAAGCCATGATTCCTTTTGTTTCAGCTCGCTTTCTTTTCCTACACCACAAACGTTGGGTTCCCTGCCATACAGAAACTGCACTAGCTTCAAGGAAAGGCACTAAATGTCTGTGATGCCAGATTCATTGCCCGATATGATTTCACTGAACAAATACAATAGATTGAAAACTTTAATTCTGCACATGCGAAGGAAAAGGATGTGTGCTATGATCATTATGTGACAGGTCATGACACATGCTCCTCCTTGGACAGTGCTCTGCTCTGTCCCAACAGAACGCTGCACACCACTGTGCTGGAGTCCTGTATTGCAGGTTGGCTCTGCCTTCGTCCATCTCCAAGCAAAAATGGTGATGGCTGGTGCTTCATGCTGTACTCAGCGCGGTCAGCACATGCTACGCATTCCTAAAATCCACTTGCTGGATGATATATCTTCTCACAGGGATCATTCACAGGGGCGACCACTTTGTGCCTAAACATATTTGGAATTCATAGGTCTGACAACGAAATATTTCATTCAGCCAATTTGAGTGTTGCCTCTGTGCATCCACAGAGGCAGATTTTTAGATATATAAAATTTACCTGAAAAACCTTAGGTGCTTACAGACTCTCCAGCATTGAAGCTATAATTTGTTTTGTTTTTCCTTTGAATTGCCTTCTACAGCTTAGATGCTAACCTTTTTAAACACCAATCTATGTCTGGGAATTTGCTCTCTCACTGTTTCTATAGTCTTTCCAATTTTTAGTACTTCCAACCTTAGATAAAAGCCAAATTCTCATGCCAAGCACTTATTACTCTGATAAATATAAACAGTTCTTTGCTTACATGACTGTATATTCTGTTGTCATAAAAAAAAAAAAAAAATGGTGGAAGATAACTTAAAATTACTAGGTGATTTTAAAAAAAGAAATTACCCTAGCTAGCTGAAGAAGACACCCCAAAGGAAATTTAGGGAAGAAATCTCATAGGTCAATTTGAGATTTGTTATGTTCATGAAAAAAAAAACAAACCCCAACCCCAAAAACCGAAGAAACACTTCTTGCTGATATTGTACTTAATTTCAGTTGTTACTTCCTTTGACAACAATATGGAAAAGACATGGCCACGTGTAATCACAGACAATGATGAATAATTTCAATATCAATATAATTAACTTAACCTCTTAGGGTTTTCTTAGTTATCCTTTGCATACTTTTTTTTGAAACAGTGAGTCACTAGCAGTTTATAGGCCATCATTTGAAAACCACACTATGGCCTTATGTTCTGGGATTAATATTGAGGTAGTATTTAAAGTACAGTAAGAAATACAAAAAGATGATCTAATTTACTGCTCCTGGCTTTTCATTCCATTAAACTCCAAACTTACAGTGAATAATATCATGTCAAAGCAATCTCCAGTTGCTTAACGAATGCCTAGCAAAAGGGAAGTTTAGGTAAAAAACAGTAAGCTTTCACTTTCTGATTTCCCATTTCGCATTGGAAATATTCTAAATGTGCTGGAAGGGCTTAAATGGTTTCTCTCTATAGATTGAACTCATGCTGTTAAACTCAAAACCAATTTTGCATTGACTTTAATCAGAGCAAGATCAAACACCTACTCTTCTTTCAGACCTACTTCCAGCAGGAAAGATCCAGCCAACTGGAATAAAATAAAAGCATGACATAAGAGGTTCCCAGAAAGAGCCTTCAATGTTAGTCATACCTGTAATGGAACAGCATTATCAAAAGGTGTTTGCCTTCAACACAAAGCTACATTTCATAACCCATGGCTGCAATGAGTATTGTGCAGTGCATCTGTCAGGGGCCTTCATGCAAGTAGTGAAGGATCTTTGTTACAAGCAGGCACCCATTGCTCCCACCTTCTCTCAGCAGCATGGTCTCTAACTTTTGTCCCTCTAGCCTTTGCATTCTGTCACTGTACTACTATCAAAAGCTGTTCTGTTATACATTGTTTACAGTGCCTGATTTTCGGTACCATGGACATCCAGAGGCTGGATTTCCATGGTAAAATGGATATGGAAACTGTAGGGCTCACAGAAAATCCGGGTCCTGTTACCAGGGCTGTTGGTGACTTCCTGTGATGCTTTGCACACTTTCTTAACTGATCTCTGCATACCAGCTTTTACAGGAGTAATAATATATATAATAATAACATATACACATGGCTATATGCAGATAATGTTATAGCTGAGAACTCTCTTTATTTGTTTTATCCCCCCACTTAAATCCATTAGTAAAATGGGAGAGGGAAATTTACATCATGTTATGTTAACTGTCTCAATTTCATTGCTATCATTCAGTTTAACTGCCACATTAACTCATCAGGAACATTTTTATTTTTTTAACACAAAAAAGGCAAAGAAATTTTGTGGAAAACATGAACTGACCCACATTAATTTTGCATGAAAAAAGGTATGATTAATGTATTTTTTTAATGTATCATTTTGTGTTGTATAAATTCATCTTTGGCCTTTTACCTTCCACAAATGATATGATTTAATCACCAGCCTGATTTAAATCAGCAGCAGTGAAGGGTGTCAGAGCAACAGGCATAGCAGCTGGAACCTTGTCAGAAATTCTGTGTTAAATATCTACTTTTGCTGTATATATTTTTTTCACTTGATATTTCCGACTTTGTAAAATTATAGTATAAGGTAACAAGCCATGCTCTGTTAAGCATACTAATTCTACCCTCCCAGTATCAAAGCTTGATAGAATAATGTCATGTGATATGGCATAAGGCTGGAGAATGAGGAATAAGTAAAACAGAAAAACTGAACCTAGATGTCAGTTTGGCATGCAATCAAAGCTGTCGACTTCTAACCACTGCAGCTGCCTAGGCTTTGGTTAACCTCTCATTGATTTCCCCAAATAGGATTTCATCTAAAGCACCAAATTAAAAACTGAGACTGAGGACCGGTTCTGTAAATTGAATAGTGTACAAATGAATTGCTAGCAAGTATACTTGGCAGCTTTCATCTTTGTAAAGCCTCTGATTTTGAACCTAACAAAAGTTGGTAGAGGTCAGGTTGTTTTTTGGGAGGAGGGGAAACAAAAAGAGTATGAAGCAAAATGTAATGTTTTATTTTACTCTATGTTAAGGAAGTATTTGGTGAGCGAAGGGTAGATATTAATGGATTTACTGTTTCTGACAATGGAATGGTATAATGAAAAAAAAAGCACAGTGGAGATCATCTGGAGAAGAAAAAAAAAAAACAGGGAAAAAAACCCCACAACTAAAAAAAAACCCTCTTGTAATAAATCCCTGTGATCTGCAGTACATTGCCATGCTGAAGAACATGCAGTAACAGCCATTTCACTTTGTGCTATTTCCTGATTGCTACATTCATGTACCCAAGCGTATATACCCAATCTTCTAAAGGAAGGTCCAGGCTGTGAGGGTTTACAGTGATGCAATAAATAAGAAATATGACAGCTCAAAACAGCACTGTATTAAACCCAGAAAATTGATTTAAAAGAATCAACACTGTTGAAATATTTCAGAACAAAATACTTTCCATTCCCTTCCTACAGAGATCACTGAGTGCTTATCCACTCTATCCCTATCCATGAAGCCTCATTAATCCTAAACCAGAAACAATTAATCTGATACATCATGCATGCAAAAAATTGAAACCTCTTTCTTATTCATATTTTGGATCCTCAGAGGCTACTAATTTCACTACAAATGTTTGATCCTACTCTGCTCAAATCAGGTGAATCACCACAAATGAGGAAAACTTTTTTAAGCTATTAAGCAATGTCTGCATATCTCACCCTGATGAAGGGAATAGTAACAAAGCTTTTACCCAGAACAGGCTAAATTTCTACAGATGAGAGTAATCACTGGCACATACCTGGCCAACTTCCAGTTCAGTCAAATAGAGTGGGTAAAATCCAGAAGCATTATGAAGGTCAATGGCAAATGTCCGCTGATTTTAATCAGGATAAAGGTATTCTTATCTATGCTTCTTCAGTCATTGACAAAGATGGTGCTGAATTACATTTTATGTATCACTTCTGTTTATCCCCACAAGACATTCTTGCTAGCCTATACTGACATTTCATGTCCTTATTCAATTTCTGCATTTGAAAGCTTATCAAATTCTGCTTTCAGTGACAACCATGTGAGCTGTTTTTTTACAGGTCTTGCTGAGGACATAATCTGATGTCACATGGCACAAAAAAGATGGACAAAAATGTTAGGCATCCACACACCACTTCAATCTCTGTGAGCAGAGTTTTCTCAAGTTTCTTTAACAAATTCACTGGATATGATTTGGAAAAAGCAACAACAACAACAAAAAACCCAAACAAACAAAACCCCCAAACCTAACCAAAACAAAAAAAAAACCAAAACAAGATGAACTTGAAGACTGTGTTTCAACTCTAGGCTCAGACACCCAAACTTAAGCATCCACAATATGGGTGTTTAAACTCCAGTTAGAGGCAGTGAAGTACTAAGACTTCATTCAGTTGTCTAAACATGGGGTCTGCTAACATTTGAGATACTATAACATATGCTGCATGCTCTCTAATACAGTCAACTACCCATTTAGAAGCATATAAGACAGGATACCTAAGAAACAACATCTCAGGTAAACATCAACAGAAAAAAAAATAAAATCTTCTTTTTGTGACGCTATAATCTTCAATCAAAGGAAATGCACACACCCCCAAAAAAGAGTAAAATTGGTATTATTGTGAATCACACTTGTACTTTTTTTTATCCTACTCCACCTTTGCATTTAACACTAGATCATAAAACCTTTGAATTATAGAACTTAATACTCTTTTTAATTCTCTTCTCCTCCAAGGGAAAATGCAACTGAAAGCATTTCCTTCATTATGGAAAGTAAATTTATTTTAATAGGGATATAACAGAGGAAGAAAACTTGTGAAGAACTGTTCTCATGCATGCTTCCTTGCCTCTCCCACCTACAATAATAATTATTGGTTTAAGAAAACAAAACAGCATAAACAATGGTATACAAACAGGAATGTCCAAGAGGCTTCTCATATGAATATACTATCAAACAAAACCACTTGGATCACCTCTGTGACATCCTCCTTCCCAAAAAAGACTGGCATCTTAGTAACATTAAATAATAGACATATCTTTCTTAAAATATTCAGATACATGAAAATGTTTTTTTTTCCCCCAAAGAAAAACAGATTTTAAACAAAATAAATCTGTGGGAGTCTTTTTTTGATAGTACAATTCAGTACTACAGTTCAAATGTGTTTATAATACTATATGCTGATGATTTTTTAATTTTATGTATGATTATAGTTCTGGAAGAACATGGAAGTTGTATTTCTAACTCCTGTGTTTTGAATCCCTATACAGGATGAGCCTTTCTAAAACATTTCAACACCTTCTTTACAAAGAAGATTAAACCATCACCATCAAATTGGCCAGGCATATGTATGACTGCTTTCTGTTTCACACTTCAATGATGTTCAAAAAACCAAAAACAAAACCACATTGTACTATTTGAAAAATCAGACTGAAAGATAAGAGTGCCAGTAAAGCATGTAGGAGATAAAAAGCTGAAGAAAATACTCCCAAACAAAAAGATAATTATTCAGTATTTTAAGAAGCTTTTTACATTCTTCTCTTTCTCTTGCTGTGCACAAATGCATAACAATATATACAAAGTGTCTGTTCTCTTCATAAACTTGCATACAGTATTTAAGCACAGGCAGACACTAAATATACGCATAGCTATTTTGTATGTACACGTTAAACATATATATCAAAACATTTCTATGTCATGGAATATTTAATAAAGTGGGGCAAGACCCAGCTTTGCAGAGAGGCTTGCCAATCTAGTGAAAGGGGCTTTAAACATCTGGAGATGGTGGACAAAAGATCTGAGACTTAGAGCAGGGATAGGAGAAAGTGAGAAAGCGCTCAAGAGAAAGCATGACACAATGAGGAACATCCCCTGTGAACACAGCGCAGCTTGGGGGCTCATCTCAAGTGCCTGTACACAAACACATGCAAAGTAGAAAACAAATCGCAGGGAACCATACAAGCTCCTCAGGACAAGTGAGGAGGAGAGGTTGCGCTCTATGGAAAAGGGCAGTTTGGATTCATGGTGCTTTGCACTGGAGCAGGTGACCAACCAGTCCAGAGCTGATGGGTCAAGCTCAGGGTGGGTGCAGTGATGAGTGTCTGATAAAGACTGATTGATCAAGAAGAGGAAATGAAGCCTCCTTTAGAAAACTGGGGGAAGGCTCATAATCGCAAGGGTGGTTCTCAGGGGGGATATGAACCACCCCAACATTTTCTGAAAGGGCAAAATGGTGGAGCACAAAATTTCAAGAGTTTTCTGGCAAGCATCAAGAACTGTTTTTTTGATACAAGTGTACAGGTGGCTGACAAACTGACCAGAGGAGACACTCAGTTGGACCTATTACTAAAAAAAAAAATAAAAAAAGGGAAAAAAATCACAAACCTAGATTTTAGAAAAGCAGATTTAAATTTGTTCAGGGATCCGCTTGGTGGGGGCTAATGGGAGACTGCCCTGAAGGATAAAGGAGCTCAGGAGATCTGACTGATCATCAATGACAACTTCCTCAAAGCACAGGAAAAGTCTAGTGTGATGGCCAGGAACTTGAACAAGCACAGCGTAAGGTCAGCGTGGATAACGGGGAAATCCTGACTGAGCTCAGCTGAATTAGAAAAGCCAGTACTCTCTTGGAGTTGATACCAGTGAGGACTGTGAAGCATAAAAAGAAAGTTATGCTATCAGCAAAAGGAATAAAAAGGAAAATTTGGGGCTGCCACTCAAAGTGGTAGGGAACCTAGCAGCAAAGGCCACAGAAAAAGCTGAGGTACTAGATGCCTTCTTTGCCTCAGTTTCTACTGGTAACGACTTCCTCAAGCCTCCCAGGTCTTCTGAATGTGTGCCAGGATCTGGGAGACTGAAGAATTACCCGCAGCAGAAGATCGAGGTAGAAAACAATTAAGTAAATTGGACATAGGACAAGATGGGATGCCTCCAACGGTGCCAAGGAAGCCAGACAATGTCATTGGAAGGCCACTGTCTATGGTCTTACAAAGGTCTGGGTGATCGGAGTAGGTTCCTGATGACTGGAAAAATTGCCCATTTTCGAAGAGAAGGAGGAGCATCATCGGGGGAACTGCAGGCCAGTCAGCCTAGTCTCACTACTCAACAAATCCTCCTGGAAGCCACAACAAGGCACATAAAGGAAGAGAAGGAGACTGGAAACAGCCTACATGCATTTACCAATGGCAAAGTGTGCTTGACCAGCCTGATTGGTTTCTGTGATAAGATGGCTGCCTTGGTGAAAAAGGGGTACCTTGATGTTAGCAACGCCTTATTTTGTCCATACTAGCAACCTGAAATATGGTTTGGATGGGTGGACTAGCAGGTGGCTCAAAAATTTCTTGGACTGCCCGGTTCAAAGGGTTGTGATCACAGGTGTACAGTCCAATGGGCAGCTGGTTAATCAGGGTGGAATAATGGGGCCAATACTGCCTTTTGCATCTGATGTCTTGACTAACAGGCTGGATCATGAGGCAGAGTGCATCCTCTGCAAGTGCGCAGATGACACCAAGCTGGAGGCAAGCACTCTGCATGCTGGAAGGCCAGGCTCCTATTCAGAGGGAGCTTGACAGGCTGGATAAATGGGCAACAGGTATCTCAAGAAGTGCAGCAATGGCAAACACGGAGTCCTGCCCCAGGAGAGAATAACCCCATGCAACAATGCAGGCTGGGGGCCAACTAGATAGAAAACAGCTTTGCAGCAAAAGACCTGTTGGTCCTGGTGGACAACCATTTCAGCATGAGTCAGCAGTGTGTCCTTAAATAAAGAACAAACTGCATCAGTAAAAATGTAGCCAGAAAGCTCAGGGAGGCAATTCTTCCTTTCTATTCAGCATGTATGAGACTGCATGTGGAATGATGTGTTCAGTTTTGAGCTCTCCAGTACAGGAAGAAAACTGGAGTAAGCCCAGCAAAGGGTCACCAAGTTGGTCAGGAGGCTGGAGAGTATAAAGAAGGCCCCTGAGAGCTCCGTATGCTCACCTTCAAGATGCAAAAGTTATTGCAATTTTAGCCACTTAACGGGAGGGCCTGAAGAATATGGAGCCAGACTCTTTTTGCACAGTGATAGGATGAGAAGCAACAGAGACAAGTTGCAAGAAGGAAAATTCTAATTTGATATGAAGGAAAAAAATCTTCACAGTATGATTAAACCCTGGAACAGGCTGCCCAGTGAGGCTGTGGCAAGCCTTGGAGATAGCCTTGGAGATATTCAAAACTTGATTGGGCAAAGCCCTGAACAACCTGATCTAAATTAGCTCTCTTTGGGTAGGGCATTGTATCAAATGACCTCTGAAGGTCCCTTCCAACTTAGATTACCACATGATAATAGAACAGTACTCCATGTGTATAGCAAGACTATTAAGAATAATCACGTCTAGCCTTAATATATTTAGTACTTTTCATTTTTATATAGCATTTCAATGGATAATAAATCATTTTCTTCCCTGTAATACACAGAAAAGCTAATCATACATCAAAGCTAATCTGTTTAAACATTACACATTTTAATATTAGAACTATTTTTAACTACTTAAAGTGTTCTGATGGTGCTACTAGAAATAGTATCAGATAAATAATCTGACAGAGACAGTATGAAATGAGTTGATGTTGTAATAACTTCGAAAAACTGCACTACTTTGTATATAAGCTTCATATCTACAAAAACAAACAAACAGGAGATGTTAAAAAAAAAAAAAAACAACCACAAACAATCAAAAATACACACCAACTTCTCCCTCTGCTGTCACTTGTATTTTATTAAGGTCACACAGAAAGTACAGCTAGTGGCTTCAGATCATTCTTTCAGGGTAGAGGGTGATCAAGTTGGAGGCAAATCTATTTGCAGGAAACAACTGACAACCCCAAATTAACCTAGTATATCTTATAAAGCGATCACTGAGTCACAGAAAGTTTATGGAATTTTGAGAAAAAGGAAAAAGGTCAGGAAACTTGAGTCAAACCCATGTTGTACTCTCTTTCTGCAGAGTGGAAATCCTCGAGTGAAGGATATTTTCAGAACACAGATGGGGAAACCACAATAAAATTTGATTGCAAGGATGTTTTTTCTAATTGTGGTTATGACATTTAAATTAACACCAACTGTTTGATTACTCAACTCTTTTCTCCTCCATGATGGATAAATATTTAATGAGAATAATCTCCACTGTGATTGTGAACAGTGTAAAGAAGTTAATTTCACCTCTATTTTTCCTCAGGTCCCTGAGAAACCAGGTATAACCTGAGGAGTTACAGAATAACTAGCTTTCCTCCAAATCTCTTTATAAGTATTCACCAGAAAGCTAATATTTATTTAGATATACCTAAAGGAACTT
>NW_008824761.1:4182859-4225604 GCF_000699105.1 Pygoscelis adeliae | reverse complement strand
AGGGCAACCATACTTAGAGTCAGGAACAGTACAGAATAAGTGTGATTTTTGACTTAAGCTAGATCTTCAGTCTTAGTTACAGATGCAATCGCTCAAAGCCTTAGTCTGCCTGACTCAGATGTACTGGTAACACCTCGTTATCAGTAGTACTGGAAGGAACGCATGAGGCTCCTTTCAAAACCAGATATGAGGAAATCCACACAGGGGACTATTATATTATTTCTGCTAAGAAAATATGCCTCAAAAATATCTCAAGAAATCCAGCAGCCAATGAAGTTATCATTAACCTACAACTTCTCTTTAGTTCTATATTTAATTATTGTATATTGTGCCATGAAGAGAAGCTAGAAGAATGCTATTAAAACTATGTAACACTTCTAGTGTAGGAACTAGAGTAGATCCCCAACAGAGAGGGGAAAAGAAACAACCAAAATCCCACATGTTTTAAAACATTAAAATATTACTTAAATATAAAAATTCATGACTGACGCTCTTTTCTCTTACATACTATATACGGAGAGAGATGGAGAGATATAGGATAAAGGAACATCTTATTATTTTATTCACTAAGAATCGAAGCACTATGTGGTTTAAGAGAGAAAAAAACAGGAATATATTGAAGTACTGACAGACAGCAGCATCCTGCTTCCAATGGCAGATTCCTAGCAAATGTCTTCACCCAGAGACAAAAAGATGCACTCTTTATACAAGATTATGATTTGCACTACATGCCAAAACAAGGGTGAGAGAGAACATCTAGATTTACATTCCCATATGAACCATTAGACCTGTCATAACAACGCTCAGACAGACACTAGAATACTTTTCCTTAACGTCACAACAGAAAAGAGCAGGCGAAGAGGATAATATGTAAGAACAGTCTGGAGGCACAGTTATTCATAAGGACAGAGAGACTTGGCCTAACCATTTAATTTAATGCATCACATACACTCCAAATTTTCTATACTTATCACACTCCTAAATTACTAAAATGTAGGTCAACTAGTTGATGAAAGTATTGGAATATTGTATAACAAAACAAGAATGGATCTATCTTCACCCCAGTAGGACACTTGG
Source organism: Pygoscelis adeliae (assembly GCF_000699105.1). Taxonomy (NCBI): domain Eukaryota; kingdom Metazoa; phylum Chordata; class Aves; order Sphenisciformes; family Spheniscidae; genus Pygoscelis; species Pygoscelis adeliae. Next base: position 4,224,527 of record NW_008824761.1, on the reverse strand, counting down.
TTTTCCATATGCCGCTTCATGTGCTTCTGCTGTGCATCTGTCTCATAGAAAACATTAGATGGCTAGATTCACTCTCAGTTACAGGCTGGAACAAGCTTGATTTCAATTACAGCAGGAGAGGAAAACAGCTGGGATCCCTAAGGGGAGGTGCAGGCACCAAGGGGGTGAATCAAAAATCAAAATGGTACATTGCACGCTACTAATTAGGGAGAAAAATGAAGTCAAGATATATATGTAAACATTTATTTTTATATAAACCTGAGGTTGCTTAGTTTCTGCCAGGGTTAATAACAATATCTGTATATGCAGACTCCAAAAAAACAAAATGTACAGAGCATTCCTCTTCTCAGAATCCTGACTCAGGCAATTATTATCTAGCTTGAACAGCAGAGAAAATGCTGTCTTTTTTTTTTTCTTTTTACAGGAAAAAAAATATTCCTGCATGATCTACTCTTTGGAAACCAAGTCATTTACATAGAACATACTCAAATGAGATATTTGAATAGTCTCAGATTCTTTCCTTTAACCTTAGCCCATTTCCTACAGCTCTGCGTCTCTTTCCTCTGTCGAAGAAAGGCTCTGTTACTTTAGGACAAGCTCAGTCATAAGCTTCATGCTCAAAATATATCCTTCACAAATCTGCCTCCTGCTTTTGATTATTCCATGCAGGTTTTCTCCCTCTTATACATGCATACTCCCAGATTTGTGTGTTTGTGTGTTGGGGCGGGAGGGGGTGTTTCCACCACAAAGGAACAGATGTTAATGTTATCAATGCCAAAGTACCATTATATTCCTAGAAGGGATCATTTTGATCACACATCACAAGATAGAGTCTACCCAAAAGCATTGCTCAGATAAATGGGACAATGACTACATCTGCCCATCTGCAAATAACAAAATTAACCTGGTATGAGATGGAAAACAAAGCTGCACTAGCTGAATTCTATCATATAATTATTGCTGACTTCACACTTCTGTAACACATTTGGGTTGGGAGACCAGAGTGATAGAAACCGCAGTGACAACAGCTAGTTGGCCTTACATATGGATGATATCAAGGAGACTGGCTCGAGGCCATGTGACTAGTGAGGCCACATGGCTCACTAGCTTGGCTTATGCCAACAACATGATTTTATAAATAAATAATAGCAATAAAATTGCTAAAAATAGCAATAAACAGTTAAGACAATAACTCCTTATGAGGGGACACATCCATGGACATCCAGCATAACATAGAAGGCTGAGCCTGAACCATACGCAGAGGAGTCGGCTGACAAACAGGACCCAGACATGTTGCACTGTTGGACTCAGCGTTCTGTACCCCTGCATGCTGGTCTGAACTGGGCTAGAGGAAACACAGCTTTGACTGGTATCTATGTGTGTGTGCATGCGTGTGTGTTGTAGAATAGGTTTCTTAGAAGACAAGTTGCTATCCACGCGCTGCCATCCCTCCCACATGCTAAATACATTTTAGATTATTCATCATTGAGTGTTGTGTTTCCATTCCTGCATCCATCCCACCCCAGCCCAGTTCCCCCACAAAATCGTGCTGTCTGAACTGCTGCTTAATCAGGTATACCAGACACTTACCTAAGAACTTCTGCTTCTAATCTTTAGGTCCAGCTACAACCAACGCTAAAGGCAATGACTAAAACTTAACTTCAAGAAATAGAAAATCCATTAGGTCTGAAACTTGTTTTAAGAGGTTTTTTAGATTCTATTACATACAACATTAATGGAGATTTGCTTTGCCAAGAATCCTTTAGAAAAAGACTGTGTAATTGCTATTTAGACGAGTAAAGTACTCACAGGTAATTCAACTGTTTTTTAAAAAGCAAGAATACAATACATCTTTAGTCATACTCAATAATGCATTGCAAAATGAGCAGTCCTCATTCACTCTATAGACCATCAATATTACTTAGTTATTGCTCATACTGTGAAGATCTATCAATATTAAAATGATAAAAATAAATTAAAATACTTAAAATGCTTTCCATAAGTAAAGGGTTGGAGGATTTTTTCAAAGCCTAACATTCACATGGATGGAAAAGAAGCTTTAATAAAACTGATTAGCCAGGTTGCTGTTGTCAGCTAGAAAAAAACCCAGCAGTTTTCCATGCCCAAGATCAGCTGGTAGAGAAAAGAGAATAAATTTTCACATTTTTTAAAACCTAGAACAGGCATGGGAAATAGTTTACCCATTTGTTTAACTCTCTTGAAGTATCGAACCTAGCTGAAAATATTTGTCTGACAAAGAGCAACAATTCTTAGGGAAAGGCTGAGAGAGATGCACAAAATGTTCCAGGAATTAGCTTAAAAACTTAGAACTTTGTTCCTGTTTAGTTACTTTAGAACTTACTTTCTAGTAATTAAACTCCAACTTCCATGAAAAATATTTTCCTAACACCTGTAACTCTTGAAAGACCAGCTTTTACAATGTAATGTATAGAATAATATACTTTCCCTCAAAAAGTGGACTCAATCATGAAGCATTACATATACTGTTCTTAGAACTTTAAATAAAACAGTACATCAGGACTCTTTATTTTATAATTAATATCCAATGAATTAAAATATTAGAAGTGACAGCTTCTGCTAAAACGTTACACTCTAGTAGTGATACAAAAAAAAGACATCCTAAAACTGAGCTAAGAGCTTAAGTGCATGTTTAGTCTCATATGGTACTCCACCGCTGGAATCCACCTCAGTGTGGTCTAACAATTCTCCATTGTCTTAATAAGAATTTATATATAGCGATAGGCACGTAAATTTCTAGTATCTGAAGCTGGATAGGATAGGATAGGATAGGATAGGATAGGATAGGATAGGATAGGGTAGGATAGAATATTTCCGTTGGAAGGGACCTACAATGATCATCTAGTCCAACTGCGAATCCCACTTATTATTGTGTTCACTTTAAATTACTTTGTCCTAACCGTGTATGATGGCTTTTTTTCATTCAAGATTTCCTTCAAAATTCTTGTGTTACTGAATTAATATATAACCACAGCATTCTGGATCATTAGAGAGGAGATAAGATATATATCTAGATTTATGTATCTATATCAATTTTATAGTACACTAATAGAGATTCAACAAAATTTATTCAGAATATTTTACATTAAAAAATGAAAGCAATTACCTTATCTCTGAAATGCCTATATTGAGGCTAAAATAGCCTACTATTAAGGCTAAAAAGTCAAATACCCAGTAGGTAGTTAGAAAATCTAGTTTTAAATTTAATGTCTGACACTGGAAACTCCAGTTTCCAGGAAATTTCCTTCTTCTGATGTAGCTTAAAGCAAGTGCCACTGAGTTCTTAGTTTTGGGGAAAGAGGCCTATATTATAAAGGAAACAACTTTTTACTGTAATCTTGTAGTTTGAATAGTTGAACAAATGTAATTAAATATATCATAAGATGCAACTAAATTTAAATCGCATTTATTACTTTTAACCTTTAAAACGATTGGAAGTTCTGAACTTCTACATGGAGTTTTCTGGTATCAATTTTAGAGAGACTCTCTTTAAAAAGCCTAGGTAGTGGACGGATACTACAGCCCTTTATTTCACACAAAAAAACCAGCATGGAAACCGACGGACTAGACTGGAGTTCTGCACAGAGAAGAAACTATGCACCTAAATAGACCATGTCTCCTCCTTACTGCAGAGCTTTAGAAATGAAAGCATTGAACCCTGGTTCTTCTCTGAGTACTGCCTCTGAAAGTGGAGGACAGACAGCATCTGCCAGACTCACTTTCTGAGAAGTCCACATAGTGCCTAAAAGGAGACTGTTATTTTTCCTTGGCTTACTGGGTCGCAGTCTAGAGCAAGTGTTAAACAAGACTAACAAGAGGATGCCTGGAGAAAGGTACTGAGTAAAGATAAGAGAAAAGGTCTTATTATAACCTTCAGCTGAGCAAGTCTCTCTTCCCCCTGTCAGATGCTACCACACAGTTCTAGCTCACTACAGGCATTACTTCAACTTCACACTAGTGTGACAATATTGAAAAGAATGGAAACACACTTGCATAAATTTGCAGTAATGCACTTCTTACAAGCCCTGCAGGAGTTTTGCCCATTGAATTCAGTGACAGCAGGGCCCAAAATACCTATCATAAAATTAAATGTTTATTTTATTTATTTCAGTGGATCTGATATCTTACCACCCACGGTTTGTCAGGTACCCAAATCTCCCACAAGTACTTCGGCATATCTCCAAAATTCAGTGCCTAAAAAGCAATAATATTTAAATAAAAAAGATTTGTCATTCTTACTACTGTTCTTCAGATAACCCACCTCCCCAGTGGCCCAATATTAGTAATATAGAAAGCAAAATGTGAGCAAATTTCTACTGAAGATAGATAAATAACTTTTTATGAGGGTTCACAAACTTCAGAGGCCATAGCCTAGTGTTACCAAACATATGCGCGGTAATATTTAAAATGCTACATCAAACGTCAGTTTGGTTTCTGAAGGCTGATTGTATAACATTTTGCTGCAGCTAGGCAACAGATTTTCAGACGGATTTTTATTGTTCTGTTTAGTGAACCACCAACTGAAATCGCTGTCTCATAATAAGAAGAAACTTTTTTTTTTTAATTTAATGCACTATTAAGCTTTTTATTAAGATATTATTAATCAACCCTGAGACTCTAAAAAGCAAAACCAGCAGATCTTTAAAACTGCAATTAAAGCTGTGTTTAATGTGGGAGCATTAATGGATGTTCATGCTCTGTTACTAACTGCTGAATATAAATAGCACTATGTACTTCAGGTTCCCTCCTGAGTATAATACTCAAGACACCCCAAAATATCATGTCTCCGTGGACTCGAGTCATAAGGACTCTGTGTGTATGTGACTATAGGCGAACTGTGCAGAGAAAGTTCAGTAGGTTACCAAGTTTGCAAAACCTTCAAAACCATATATTCCTACAGGAACAGAATTGGTTATCCGACCTGACAGCAGAATAGTACCACAATAATTCTGAACAGTCTAAGCCAAAGCAACACATGCATTTGGAAAGACAGTCAGAAACCCAGGTATCAACCCAGCACCAGGCCTTTGTGCTGTTCTATTTTATTTGAGAAAAGAAAGCTTCCCAGAGAAAGAACATTACATTGAGTAATGTTTCTGGAAAGTCGGACAATTTCAAATGCATTCTCTGTAGAGTAATATGCCCAAATTGCAAACAAACATTCTGTGCATCATATTCAGAAAGGACATTAGTATTCTGTACAGAATGGTTTATCCATTCCTTTACCATCATATAGTGAGCAAAATCCTCAGAAAACTTTACATCAAATAGTACTTTTACTCACAATGGAAAACACATGTCTCTTCCAAAGTACTCCCAACAGGTACCTCAGATATTTCACACAAGTTCTGTGTTCTTGGAGAACTATATCACAGTTCTGAAAGCTTTTTCGATAAATCCCCTTGAAAGCAGAAAGTCATCTTAAGTATTTTTATCTACCAAAAATATTCTCCTCTGATATGTGAAGTCACATTTCCAACTAACTTCAGGAAGTCCCTTCTTTGTCATCTAAAATTTCATTTGAAAGAAAACCAAACCCAAAATGCTTTACAGGAGCAGAAATGCTATTTGGTCTTACACTCTGAATCAAAAGACACTTACAAAATCCACGGAGATTAATAACTATAGCTTAACAGAAAGGTAAAAGCCACTGAGAATGCTTCATTTTAAAATCTGCGTGTATCTCCTCTGATATTTTACATATGATTGTTTTCCTCATTTACATGAGTACAAATGAAGTGCAATTCACCCAAAGGCAACAGAATTAAACTGGTGAAAAAAGCAGAGAGGGAGTCCCTGTAGATCAAGCTCTTTTTAGAATGTATATTGCACAGTTTTATCCACTTTGATAAAGTGATGAGTTTTTGAAGGCAGACTGTGTGCCATATTAGCAAATACCTTCTTACTTGTTAGAAAGTCACCTTTACAGAAATAAGTCACCTTTGCAGAAAAAATAAGTGTTGTTTCCTGAAAATAATTGGAAAGAAATCACAAGAGTAATTTCAATAATCATAAATAATGAATGCTTCCCCCATCCCTTTTGCTAGTTGAAAGCTTAGGGAGACCATCAAAATAAAATAGCAATGAGCAGGAATAAAATGTCATTCATATAATAATTGTAGCTTGAAAAGACAAATGCATGGCATCATTAAATAGGATGCATTTTTCCTACATAGCTACTTTCTCAAAAAGCAGACTACTGCTACATCCAAAGTGAAATGTGTCTTTCTCACTTTTCTTTGCTTTTGGGAATGGTTAAGATCATTATGTATTGCAAGGCCAGCAAAGAGAACCAGCAAAGCAACAGCTTCGCAACAGCTTCTCTGGCTCTGAATCCTTCTACAGCTTCCCTGTGCCCATCAGTACATGGTAGAAAGCTGTAAAGAAAGGCACTCCTGCCCTCAGTCTTACAACCAGTGGCAATTTCAACTAGAATTAAAATTGGACTGTACTCTTCTCTCAAATAAATTAAAGCTAGAGGTTAAGGGAAATAAGGTTTTGTAAGAGGGGGGGGGGGGGAAGAAAAAAAGTAGCTGTGTAGAAACAGTAACATGAAACATATTTTTAGATATTACAAAGAATGGTTTGAAGTTCTAACAGGAGATGAGTCCCTTGTCCCTGAGGTCAGTGTAGAAAGTACTCCCATCAATTGATGGCCTTAATTCATGATTCCTGAAATGGCTCATGACTGCCATACATTTCAAATTCAGGGCTGGATTCAAGAGGACTTAAGTATATATAGCTTCTTCCCTAAAAGTTGTTCAAAAGTCAACATAATTAAAGGTATCATAAAACATGCAAGACTTGTTTCTGTAAAACTTAGTACAGTTTTCTCTTTTTCTTTCCAACTGTTCCTCTATTTCATGAGCTGACACCGGCAAAAAGCACACTGGCTTTTTATTTCATTTATCATCCAACAAACAAAAATGTTGTGGGAATATCTTGAGCTAAACAGTTTGGATGGAGGAGGGAAATGACAAAGTCAGCATCATAGATGAGATTGCAATCCAATAGCAAGGAAGATAACACAGAAAAAACTTGCCAATTTCTTTTCCCCAATAAAATGAACAGATAGAACCACAGACCTCTAAGAATAATGAAAACAACCTACTGTGTCATCATTTTATGCAAGAAAGAGAGAGAGATTAGCCTAAAACTCCTACAATAATATGGATATTTTCAGCTGACAAAAGCAATACTATATAAAATCTTTTCTGTGCTTTATTTCTAATTACCTTCTATCCTTTAATGAACAAGAAAGTACTTGATCTTGAAAGTCCTTGTGCAGTCAAAACTCCCACTAAAATTAATGGGACCTTTTTTCCAGCCTAAGAGCTCTGAGATCAGTCCTCAAACTTAGCTCTTTCTAAGCTTCTTCCATTAATCAAACTTATTTTTTTCCTCTTCTTTTCCGCTAGGATCATATATTAAAAAATACAGACATCAGAAATCATAACCTTGTCTGAGGAAGAAAGCCTGCTGTACTTTTTTATCCTCAAAAGTTTAGCTCAATTTCACAGGTAAAACCCTGATTGTGAGGAACCTTGGTTACCTGGACACCGAATACTTAATTTTGGCCTCTTCAAACAGTTTATACAGGTGTTTTCGCACAGTGCCTGTGGAAGTTAAGCTGTCTGAATTACAAAACTGAAATGTGTGTACATAAACTTTCTAATCAGGCAAACATCTCTGAAACAAACGGACCAAAACATAAGGGCCTCTGAACAGCCTTGTCTCTCACTCCCAGCAAATAAGAAGTTAAGGGACTGAGGTTCAATGTCTATTTCTCCCATCTAGCCTCACACAATCTGCAACGTATGTCTGACATTTCAGTGCCTAAAAGGAAAAAAAAAATAAATCCTTATTTGTATGCCTCAATAAATCACTTTGATTTGCAGACTGCTGGTCACTCATTTCAGGAAAATGACAATTCTTATACAGTTTTAAAAAAACCCAACACAAGAAAAGCCAGCAAGGAATTTCTGTATTCAGAAGAATTTACTGTCTTTTTGGCTGTAATACAGTAGCATCATTACCCAACCATAATTCTTAATTTTCTCCCACTGAAATAATATAGGAGGCTCTTGCACAGAAATAAAAATAAAATACACTGTAACTTGTCAAATCAGGTAGTACTAACAACAGTGTCCTAAGAAAAACTATGAGACTTGTTTATGGCTGATCATTAATAGGTCTTAGCAAGGATAATTTCTTTTGTTCATTTTTATATTTCAGCAGCACAGTAGTGTATATATAAAAGAGAACTGATAAAAGAGCACATCATTTAATTGCTCATTTAGAGAGCCTGTGAGAGGCTGTACTATAGAAATGATATAGTTCTGCATGGATTCTTACATAGGATTATACCCTCCTGTGAAGGTGCTGTAATATCTGTGAAGATTCTGTAACATTGCCCTCATTTATGAAGAATTCAAGCATAATGAACTACTGATCTTTTAATTACAGTGAAGAAATAAAAGATCCAGCAGACAACAGAAAGAAGGAGAAATAAGGATGATGGGCTGATTTGCACTTTGACACATTAATACACACACACACAAAACACCTCCACAATAAACATTCAATTGAAGAAGCAGCACCAGATAAGTCCTGTCCAACTCACTGGGTTCTCCTCTTTGCCAGCTGGCATGGTTTAAATTGATTTTGGCATTCTTTTGCCTACAGCTTGCCTTTATTTTTAAATGCTGTAACTTACAGGACTGAAAACACACAGAAAAATATTAAATAAATAATACCTACTGGTGATGGTTGCTCATCACGGAAGAGGAAAGAAACACCAGAAAGTAAAAGCAGCAACTACATCAGTTACAGATAAGCAATTTTTCTTGTTTTCAAAAACAACAAAAAATACATAGGCACAGTCACTTTCTGAAAGGAAGAAGTAAAACCTTAAAAGGCTGTGCTGGTTTTTGGCTGGGATAGAGTTAATTTTTTCACAGTAGCTAACATGGGGCTATGTTTTGGATTTGTGCTGGAAACAGTGTTGATTATACAGGGATGTTTTCATTATTGCTGAGCAGTGCTTACACAGAGTCAAGGCCTTTTCTGCTTCTCACACCACCCCACCAGCGAGTAGGCTGCGGGTGCACAAGAAGTTGGGAGGGGACACAGCTGGGACAGCTGACCCCAACTGACCAAAGGGATATCCCATACCATATGACATCATGCTCAGCATATAAAGCTGGGGGAAGAAGAAGGAAGGGGGGAGCGTTCGGAGTGATGGCATTTGTCTTCCCAAGTAACCGTTACGTGTGATGGAGCCCTGCTTTCCTGGAGATGGCTGAACACCTGCCTGCTGATGGGAAGGAGTGAATGAATTCCTTGTTTTGCTTTGCTTGCGTGCATGGCTTTTGCTTTACCTATTAAACTGTCTTTATCCCAACCCACGAGTTTTCTCACTTTTACCCTTCTGATTCTCTCCCCTATCCCACCAGGGGAGAGTCAGTGAGTGGTTGTGTGGTGCTTAGTTGCCGGCTGGGGTTAAACCATGACAAAGGCAAATTGTAATTTATTAAAAAGAATGAAACTAAGAATATAATGTCAGTGTTAGAACTGAAAGGTTCACAAGACATGCAATTATTTTCCTGTGTGAGCAATTAAGTATGTTTTTAGAAAGACAAATGAACATTTTGTTAGATAAGGAAACCAAGTACATTTTTCCCTGCTTTTTTTTTTTCAAACCTACTCTAGAATCTACCTGTACTGGTGTTAGCAGTGAATACAGAACACAGAAAATCTAGTAAGAGAAATGTCTTGGGGATCACAGAGAAGTTCTACCCCATCAGAAGAAAGCAAAAAGAGACTTCATATTTCAACTTCGATTCTCAGAGCATGCTCATTCCTCTGTATGTGCATGTGCATCCCCTGTATGTGCAACATAATACTCTACGTTATCAAAATTGTACTGTTAGAGTCATGTCTCTTAGTCACCATTGCCTCATGGGCCTATCTATGTTCCCTGCCTTTGTCCCAGACTCCTTTGTTAAATAAATCTCTGGTACTTGCCTAGTAACTGTTAAAATGAGATGTAAAGAGGAACTAACACTGCAAAGACAGTGCAAACATAAGAGTCAATTCATTGCTTTCATCTATTTATTGTCTATATAATGTCTAATTAACACTGATGTCCTGATGTGAGACCATTTGACAGGTATAAAACTTTATCACATGTAAGGTACTGAATATATAATTTCAACAGAAGACTTTGCTTATTTTGAACACAGGCATCTAGATGCAGTCCACACATAAGGACAACATAATCCAATTATTAACTAAAAACCTCTTGGTATTTCTAGTACAGTGCAATTCTTTATGGCTGAAATGGATCTGGACTGACTGTTAATGATGACAGTTTATAACTGGTTTCAGCCATAAAATATTATATTATCATCCTGCAAATATCAAATTATTGTGGTTTTTTGCTTCTTCAATGTTCACTAAAATTACGATCTGTGAAGTCTTCCATCCTCATCCTAAGGGCAAAGGAAAGACATGGTCATATAAGACAAAGAATAATGTGTGGCTCTTGAGAAATAGACGACCACTATTTAGGCTTGTGTGGATTACTCCTACATGAAATAAATTGGTGGTTTCAATTTAGCTCAAAGCAGATGTGATTTATCAATGAAAAACCACAAGTAGACTACTTATTGGTAACTCTAAGGTCAAAAAGGTCAAAGATTCAAACCACTACCTGACCAACAGTGACTGGCTTTTTGCACTGCTGTTCATTCCACTGCACCTATTCTGTGGCTACACTGTGATAAAAGTGGATGATAAAGGTCTATATACCACCTCTCATGACTGTGAAACTCCCTTCAGGTGAAACTACAGAAGGGTCAATTATATGAAAGCACAGCAACATCCAGGGGACAGATTGTTTCAGTAGCTGTAGCATTAAGTTAGCAAACTATGCAGTGTGAAAAAGAAAAAAGAACACACTTTTGTAATCTCCAGATATTTCTAAATGCTAAGCGACAGTATGATAAAAAAAAAAAAAGAAAAGAAGTGAAATAGAATCTCTCTTTAAAAGCAATAAAATCTCTCATTTTCTCTTTCTCTCAGAGGCAGCATATTATGTTGCAAAGGACAATCTTTCACACCTCAGAAGAGGACTCTAGTCTGGTGGGAAGACTTAGTCATGCAAAGCTACATTTTACCAAAATCCCAAAGGTAAATGTGATTCAGCTTCGAAATTGGCACTATGAGTCAATGTACTAATTTTTTTCCCTATTTAATGCTCTGACTCCAGTCCTGTGAATTCTATAAGCTTGAATCCATGCTGGGAATAAACATATACACTGAGACTTTCTGGTAATGATTTGCACAGGTAGCATGGCAATTCTCTGTTATGAAGTGAACAAATTATGAAAGGAGCAGCAGCCTTCTGGTTGAGGTGGAGGGGTACAGTAAATTACTGTTGTCATTCAAAGAAAATAAGTGTAAACTTTTGACAATAGACAGAAGAAAATCATAAGGAGTTTATTGTGATCAGTTTATTTTTCTCACTACAAAGAATAGTGATAAAGTAATCCTAATGAAGACCATCAGGATATCAAAGAAAGCAAGCAATGCTTGAAAGAAAGAAACTTCAGAAGTTACCCTGATTAGAATGCCTAGGATATGATTGACTGAGCCTACTGTTAGTAACTTTTCCCTTTCACAAACTGAAAAAAATATTTTGTCAAGATTTACATAAAGAACCTACATTGTTACAGACATTCCTATTCAATTATTCATATACCTTGTTTCTAGTAAGTCTAATCTTATTTTCACTTCTGTCTGAATGTCACAAATTTTATCCCAGTTCTTAAACAGATGTGAATATTAGAAGGAGAGGAAGGGGTTATGCTGAGGTTTAACCCATTACATACTTAGTAATACAATTAACACAGCTGCCTGCCTAATCAGTCAAAGGCTGATTTATACCCTGAGATATCTTAACTGATCTGTACTGATCCCATTGTCATCCATTATCACCATATTAAGAAAAAAAGAAATTACACCTTCCCTATTGTGCTCCTTCATAAACATGACTACATTTTAAAATAAACAATATAGTCTTCAGTCTCTTTAACTTTTTTCCTAATTCTACAAAAGTCAAGCTTAAAGTGAAAACAGAAGTCAATAAATAAATGCTGTCTTTGCAGTAATTTGGATAGCAAGCATGTTCTACGCATGTTAAAGAACGAAATAAAAAACATTTTTCAGCAAGATAATGCCAAACTGAACTCAAAGGTCTAAAATCTTGGCTTGTTATACCATCCCACACTAATCCTGACATTGCCAGCAGTTGATTTGTATCAGTGAGTATTACAATATAATGTAATTAGTAATGGTAATATTACCACAAATAGTAAAAACAGCCCTGTTTTACTGCCTTTAAATTAGTTTTGTAAGCATGTTAATAACACAGCATCAATACAAATCCTTGACAGCTTCTGGAAAAAAAGATTATGCATGTTTAAGCAATTTTCTCATACACAGGTTTGCTTTAGAAAACATGTTGTCACTATTCCATTAGCTGAAAAGGGACTGTATGCATAAAAGAATCTCTGCTAAAGTCTGACTGCTAGGCAGGAAAGCATATGTTCAATAGTCTGTATTTATTGCTGGCTGGGATAGGGTTGTAGGTACCACAGCATCAAATGAATTTCTTCTTTAAAAGATGTCTAGCAGTGCAGTGAATGCTTTTCATTTTCAAAGGGGGAACCCTTTGAACGGCACAAAACCTCATTTTGACAGTATTTCAACAGGGACGGTTGGAATGAAAACAGAGTAGATTAACAGATACGTAGGGCAGACATCTTAGGTCTGATCCAAAGTCTTTGAAGTCCACTAGAATTTGGATGGTGTCCTAAACTAGCCACCGTCCTGAAACCATTAAAAAAAGAACACACACCCCCAAAAAACCCCCACCAAAACCAAACCCAAAATGAAATTCATGTATTTTTGCTGCATATCTTACCATAATTTGAGGGTGCCCAACTCACTACAGTCAAATGCTACATTATTGGCAAAGGTAGAGACACGGTCTGTAACTCAGTTTTCCAACTGGTATTATGCTGACCTGCCTTCTGGAAGTGCCACTCCTTTTACTATAGATGGAGCCCAGCATAGGTGTTCCAACTTCAGCGTCTATCATTTTGCTGTCGAAAAGTTCAGCAAGAGGAATCTCATCATCATTGTTCAAATATATTTTCCATATCATCAGACAGTTGGCTGATTTGATTCACTTTCCACTTTGTACAGAACTATTAGCTTAATAAGACATTCAGAATGCCAGTAGGTATCCTTAACATTATGATATGCTGCATACGAGGTTAGAGAAAAGTCTGTTTTCTCAGGTTAAATTATATAGAGATGGAAAACCAGATTTTTCTCTAACCTAATTTTTTTTAGAAACAGTGGAACCATTTTAGCTCAGTGCTCTTCAAAAGTTTTTATGTCTATAGTCAATTTCTTTCATGGAATATTTCAGTCCAAATTTTTACAGTTTGGTTTGTGCAAGCAAAGATATAATGGAAGTGTGAGTTTGGGGTTTTTTTTGGGGGGTGTTGGGGAGTTGTTATTGTGGTGGTTTCTGGGGTTTTTTTTTTGAAAACACAAACAATTTTAACTATGGCTATCATTGATGGAAATTTACATTCACTGGTATACTCACACAGTTTCTCTGAAGGAAATTTCATGTTGCGTGACAATATTAAATATTTTCTATGTTTCCACTTATCAATACCTTCACAATCATTGACCCTCAAGTAACACTCCCTTGCCCTTACATAGATGCATCAGTCATCTGTTTCTACTTTCGGGGCTGAGCTGAAATTTTACTGCTGTTTGCCCTGTTTTGATTTAATTTAACATTTTTACATTTTAAGTGGCTGATGATTAACAATTAGTAATACTATGTTAAAATAAGCAACAATTTTAATCCTTGAATTCAGGGTCATCATCCCTCCTGTAGTGAGATATTCCACTTAGAGAAGAGGAAAAAATCCTTCAAGATCCCCACGATCTACGGATTGCTTAGACTGTGAAAATTAGAGATCTATTACAGCTTTCATTTCTATGGCAGCTGGCATGAAGATACACACAAACAAGATATGACTCTTCCTTTCCCTCCCTTTCCCTAAGACAATCGTATAGAACTAGGACTGACCAGGATGATACAGTTCCGTGACTCAGTTTCAGTTTAAGCAGCCAAGATGAGCCTCTTCATTAAGCTACTGATAAAATATGAAAATCATTCATTCGATTAGTCTATTATATTAACAACTTCAAAAAATATCAGTTGTGAAAGTTTTATATTACATTGATATTTAATGTCCTATTGCACATTCAATATTCTCTGATGTGATACAGAATCCTCTGATGTAATATAGCAGCTGATAACACAGCAACATATTTGAAGTTTTTATTATCTCTGAAATCCAACATAACTTTTTCATTATTTTCATAAAATTCAATATTATCTTAAGAAAATATTAACTCACCGGTGAATTTAGAATCCATTTTACCACAATAATTACTTATGTCAGATCTCACAAAGGTAGATTGCAGTTAGTGCTATGATACAGCTCCTATGTTTAATTACACAGAATCTTCTAAATTTTGAATTTAGGAAAATAAAATAATTTAAAAAACCCTAAACTTAAAATACAAATGATCAGTTTAGTGCCAAAAGAAAATAATTTTATGAAATCTGAAAGAAACTGTGAAAATCATGTTGGAAGTTAAAGACAGGGAAGGGAAATGTATAGATTAACTTTTTTGATTGCATAATTTTTGTCTAGTATGTTTACTAAAAAGCATTTGCTGCAGTAGTATTGCACAAAGTTCTTCAAATTAATTATATGGATCATTCAACTAATTGTTTTTACTCCCCAGACAAATTCTAATCACCAAGTGTATCACAAATCTTTTTTCCCCACATAGCTTTTATTTGAAGTATTATATAAAGCAGGTCACCCTATGTTCTCTCTCTTTTGTATACATACATTACTTATTTATTTGTATTTGGATAAATAGGAGGAAGAAATCAAATTCCTGGCCTCCATTTGATTGGGGATTGGAGTAATACCTCAATAGTTGAAAGCAAAATACTTTAAAATTTGAGCTAAAGATCCACATTAAGCTGCCTGAGACTTTAAAATCCTCTGTGAAGATTACATACTAAAGAGGAAGACCCTCTCACCTTTAAAATTTTCTAGTGTGGTTTTCAAGCCAACATCACTTATTTACTGTTTCAGCATTAAATTACATAATCTATAGTAAGTACTATGATCCTAATTACAACAGAGATAGACTTTTACAGAATTGCAGAAATTAGGAGAACTGCCTAGCTTCCAGGTCCAGGCATGTACAACATAACTGGGTGTCATGACTAAGACAACCCCATCTCATCACATTTCTGCCTGACAGACAGTAACCCCAACTCGAAGGGGGAAAAAACCAACCAACCAACCAACCAAACAGCCATAAATATATGAATGTGCCATGTGACAGGTAGTGGGTTGTTGGATCCGATGACCTCCAGAGGTACAGCCATACTGGTTCAGGCCAAGGACCTGCCTGGCTTAGTATCCTGTCTCCAACCATCTTGACAATTTTTGTGAAATGGCTGCAGTACAAACTCAGGAACACTCAGTAATCTGGATCTACTGTGGATTTATTCCTTCACAGGTCTAAAATAAATGTGCAATTTCTTGTGTGCATACATTATGCAGCATTGGTCATTCTTCTAGAGAAAAAAAGAACAGGCACTTCTTTATTTCAGAAAACAGACCGCAAACCAAAACTGACAACAAACAATATACGCTGGCCCTAGGAAGAACAAGAAATAAGCAAGCATCCCTCAAGCTTTCTCCCAGGTTCTGATTATTTGAAAATCAGCCCAACAGGTATTTAGAAACCCACAACTTTTCTCAGTATTTCATACTTATTCAGCATAATTTCTTCAACAACTGATAAAAGTGATCATGTGAGTAGAAAGAAATAAGCTAAAGCTGAACTGGCCTATGCAGGCAAGTGTGAGGCTTTAGGGTGTGTTTTTGATTTGTCTGCTTCTAATTCTGACTTTAATAATAGCTACTACTTAGTGACTCAAACTTCATATATTTTGGATTCTTCAGTATTACTCTTTAAGCATTTAGTAACAGAAAAAAAACCCAAACAAACCACAGTTTTAAGAAGTCCAGCTGATACAAATAGTAGCAACATATTAATTTAGTATTCTGTCCATGCAGTGATATTGTCACCATTACAAAGTTCAACAGAAAGGTGCTACAGAATGTCTTTAGCTCAAAACACTACATTTCCCACTGTGTCTCCCATGACAACCAGGCTCCTCTGAAAACAAACAGTACCACCAGAAGGCGTCAAGAGTAGTAGAAAGATTTTCCATTCTTCCTTCTGTTGACTTCACCAGAAAAATTGAACTTCAGCACTTTCAGAACTAAAAGCAAAATGTTATTTAGTTTTTTCTTGAAAACTCCTACATAGAAATGAATCAAGGATTGCATCAGCACACATTGTTAAATATGAAGAAAACCAAACCTGACTACCTAATTCACTTCTTCTAATAGAAATCTTCAGGTATCACTAAAAAAAAAATGCAAGTAACAGAGCAGGGTACAAGGGCAGATACCAACAGAATTAAGCAGTTGCCATTTGCTAAACTCCAGAGTTTAACAAACATTCACAAACCCTGGCCAAAGCTTTTTTAAGGGAATTTTTTCACTCTGTAAACTTTCATCGAGGTTTATGTGATCTCAGACTGCGCTGCCACCAGAAAGACAGCCCTCACTTTCTTCTCTTTTGCTGGGCACATCCTTTGCTATGTCAATACTTAAATCACGTAGCTCACCAGTTATGTCAGTTCCTTGAACTGACTAAAAACTAGACCTGCCTCCCCAAATTATTATTTTTCCCAGAACAGCTGAACAATCACTAGTGCTGACACAAGAGCGGTGGCAGGAACAGACAGCTGGAGGCAGGGAAAAGAGCATGACTTGCCTTTTTGGCAGTAGTGTGGTCAAAACTGATGCTGAGAGATCAAAGAGAAAGCTAGAATATTATATGACAGGAGTTGTATCTCATTCTGTATTCTTCTCCTGAACTGGAAGAGCATGAGATGAACATGAATTCCCACTAGAACTAGCTTTATTATACAGCCAGCTAACACCAGTACTTTTTCACTATCTGGAACAATGATTTGATGATTTATGGTATTGCAAGCTAGGCTATCATTCCACAAGGGGCACATTGAGCAGGATCTTCACTTTTTAAAACTTAGGAAAACAAGTTCTTTAAAAGAACAAGTAGCCACAGAACCAGAGGATTTGGTCAGGACCACCTGCCAAAGTAGTCACTTTGCTGTTCCCTTGGGAGCTATTAGAGAAAAGGTTCATCAGACATTTACCACAATAAAGCCCATAAAAGGTACCTATATTGCATTTAAAGAAGGAAAGAGAGCCAAAGCAAAGTGCTTATAGTACACTATAACTGCTTGCTCTTCAGGTCTACCAGATGACTTCTAATTTCACATTTATGGGAGAGAAATCATAAAAAATAAAATTAAAATATGTCTCTATGAAGAAAATGGATAAGCTATTTAATACTAATGCTGATTCAAACAAAACATGGCAAAGAACCTTCAAGAATAAAAGGTAATGATTTTTCCTATCGGTGGTTCACCCCTGACAATTATTGGAAGTGTAATTCTAGAAAATTTACTTAACTGAAACACTGCAGATTTGAACTGTTTGCCTTGAATATTTACTGAAGAGTATCAGTAACCACTTCTTCAAATAAGTGCCTGGACTTGGAGATGTACTGTGATCTTTCTTTCCAGAAAGAGTAATTTGCAACAAGACAATCTTACAACTGAACTTTCAGGGTAAGTACATTTCTGTAAGTCTTATAAAACTTGTACCTGAAAACAGCAGTCAAAAATTCTGATTTAGACCTTTCTTTTAAACCATTTTTTTTTAATGAAGAACTCATTGTACGATACTAAGGATTATTTAGGTGAAGATCCAAAACCTGATATTTTTCCAGATGTATTTCAATCTCATTGTTAGCCATCCTCCCTAATTCAGTGTCAGCCTTATTATCTACACAGTTATTAAACTGTTGTCTTCATAAATGCCATGACAAACATTGAATATATCCTAGCAATGTTAATGTATACTCAAATAATAAATGTATCTGAAAAATAACCCATTTAAAGAATGTTTTCACATTTCTAGAAATCTGCACAGATTAACTCAACTAAAATAAGCTTTTGGCTTTTTCAAAAGCAGCTGTGAAAATAACTTGTAAAAGGTAGATTCTCAGAACAAGGATTAGAAGAGGGGAGCCAGAACATCAGGAGCAGCCTGTCAAGCTAAATTCATTACCTACAAAACTTGTACCTCAGCAGTTATGCCTAAACATTGTGTAAACTATGTACACGTTGCCATTCTAAAAGTAACTTTCCAACCACTGGAAAAGGAAGTATTTGCAACCACAGAAAAAGGCAGTATGGATGTAGAGTCCTTATTTTATTTTTAAATCCAACATACTGCTTATCGTAAGACATTTCACAGTGTCAAGGCCCTAAAGCATTCACTTCTTACTGAGGTTTGTTTTACTGTGTGAGATCTGAGCTAAATTAAACTCCAACATTTGATGAGCTGCACCAATCTGATCTTAGAGCTTTTGCTCTACAAATGCCCAATTCCCTTGCTCTGATCCCTTCTCTTACTGAAACAGATCCAGTAATCTCTGTTGTACACTGAAACTAGCCTCAAAGGAGAAAGTATTTTCTACAGCAGTTCTAGGGAGACTGACACCATTGTTAGATATTACTAAGCCCTCAGATATTCAATCTTTTCCAAGTCAGTGAATCTAAAAAGAGTTCCTTGTAGCACAGGGTTCAGTGTTTGATATTTTGCACTTGAACATGTGCCAACTCACCTTTCAGCCCCATTGGTTACTAAGGTAAAAACATTTGTATGGTATTTGTTCATTTTTTTGAAATGGGAAGGTTATTTCTCAGAGTCTAACAACCTTCCCACATTGATACAGCAGGAAGGTCTAGCATTCCTTTCAATTAAAATGCTGTGGTTTTCAAACTGAGTGAGAAATTTGATAATGTAGAGAGCACATGTAAAGCCTGTGGCTTGCAAATGACTGAGAACTTGCAATCCATCATCTAAAACAAAACCCATAAGAACTGTCCTAGCATGAAAGATATCTTTCCCAGAACTATTATCCATTGGCATCCTGCACCATTTCACACTGCTACACTGAGAAAATATGAAAGTATTCCCAAACTGTGCAGAGAATACAAATGCACTTAGTCTTTGATTAATTGCATTAAAACCACAAATGTGAAACCTCCACACAGAGAAGTGCGTGAATAGGACACTTTTTTCCTGTTTTATTTTTCTCTTGTTATAAAAATGTCACAGTTTTCACTTTTAGGAAAGATGCCAGCAATGCTGAAATACACTGAAAATGTCCAAGCGTTGGCCATAATGTAAGTTTTGCCATGGCTGGCAAGGGTTCCTATAAAGGATATTGGAGTTGGGGGGGTGGCAAAGAAAGGATGAAACTATGAGATTTTCAGGGTGATTTTTTATTGATAGTATTATGCACTAAATTTCTTCTAATAGTTTTGGGTTCTAACCTTTCCCATACCCCCAGTATATCAATCCCCTTCTTGTTCCAGTGAAATCAACCTATTTTTCAATTTTTTGTTTCTCTTATTATTATGTTCTGTCTCTTCAGACATCTTGGAAATCTGCTTATTGCACCTATGCCAGACACATGAAATCTTACTGCCTTGCAAATCAACCGATTATATTTTGCTAGCAGTGAGAACAGCAACACAAAGTGAGTAACATCTAATCCAAAATCAGCAACTTGAGTTTGATCTGTGCACACTGGATTATTGAACTTTAACAACTGACTAAAAGAATTTAAGAAGATATTAACATCTGTGACCATTTAATTAAATTTGTATGGATGGCATTCATCTGGTTTCTGGCCATACCTATATTGTGGGCCATTTGCAACCAGAGGAGTCTTGTAGTCTGTCCATACAGTCAGTTGAAGAGAAGCAAGCACCTACCATAGATGAGATGGTAAAAGTCCTGATGGTAGAAGTCTTTTTTTTCCCATCTAACTATAAATGCAGATGTCTGCACTTCAACAGAAAAGTGAGAGGCCAAAAAAACTAGTTTTGAGAGCATTTTCAAGAATCCTCATTGCAAACCATAAGTAACTTTGCAAATCCATTGAAAAGAGACAACTTACCAGAAATGATCAACTGTGTTAATCAAATTTTACATCTGATAACGCAATGCTTGGTAATCTACACTTTGGGCAGCATCATTGAAAGGGTTCAAAGTTCAGATGTGAAAGTGTCTTAGATTTTTCTGAGAAATGTTTAGAAGTATGTTTTTTTAAATGTATTGTCATATGTTTGCTTATCTGTGAGGCAAAAGATATAATTTGTAGCATATGTCCTAGCAATTTATTAATTGTAATGGAGTAGAGGAAAGAGTACACTGCAGACTACTTCAGACTAACCAACTCTGCCTGCCATTTGACTGACTCAGAAAATAAGAAAAAAATAGGAGAGTATAAAAACTGAGTTTTCAAGAAATATATATGATTTGAGAACAATGACCTAATAGTCTAAGCCATTTGATCTATTAACAGTGTTTGGGCTACTGCAGAACCTCGAGGTCTCAGCCTAGACTGAAGTTTCAATGCTACAAGCAGGGTGACAACAAACAATAGCCTTGGGGCAGGGAGGGGGAAAGAAAGATGAAAGAAAAATAGTATAACAGAAGGAGAACGTACACATGAAGAAATCACATGAATTACATGATTTTTACACGTAAAACTATGTTGTAAAGCCAGTTTCTTGAATCCAGAACATTAGCCAAATTATTAAGATAACAGTTTTATTGTGAAAAATGGATTGCTAAAATCAAATTACCTAAATACACAAAAAAACCCAGTTGTATCAAATCCAAAAGAAAGCGAAGTTATGACATAATTAATGGGCAAGAAATGATGTATTATTCACACCAGAAGAAAAACTTACAAAAGCTTATGGACAATATTGACAAGTTGGATGTACTCAAATCCATAAGACCTAACAGGATTCTCCCGAGAATGCTGTAAGGGTTGGCTGATGTGACTGTAGTCCACTGCGCTTATAACTTGCATAGCAATTAGATGAGGTCCCTGACGGCTATAAAAAGGCTTTAATTACATTCATCCTTAAAAAGGCAAGAAAAATGACGCAGAGAATAATGATATGAGCTTCAGAGAGGTCCCTGACTATAGAAATATCCTGGGGCACCCTCTCACTCCCTGCGCCTTTGCTTTTTGCGGGTTTTGCCGCCTCAGGAAGGGTCCCCCGGCGCGATCCTCCGCTTCGGAGCCCTTCGCCTCGGTGGCTTCAATATCATAGGGTATGTCTCCCTGGAATTCTTTTTCAAGTACATGAGGACAAGAAAGTAATCAGGAATGTGCAACACGGATTTACCAATAGTAAGTCATGCTTGACCAACCTGATACCTGTGATGAAATGACTGGGTGCAAAGAGCAATGGATGTAGCATATCTTGACTTTAGTAAGGCTGTAGATGTTACATCCCACATTTTCTTCATGTGAAGGCTGAAGAGGCATGGGCTAAAAAGAAGGATTGTTAGGTGGGATGAAAGCTGATTGCATTGCCATGAAACCGGAGGCTGGACATCTGACTAACAGACGGTAACTAGCAGAGTACCCCAATGGTTGACGTGGGGTCCCATATTGTTCAATAGCTAAATTTACAAACTGGACTATGACACAGACTACACCCTCAACAAGTTTGAAGATGGGCAAGTGCTTGACACAACAAATGGAAGAGACTCGATCCAGAAGAACCTGGATAAGCTTGAGGATTGGACCAACAGGAAACTTATGAGACTCAATAAGGAAAAACGCAGTTCTAAGAAATAACTCTGTGCAGACTGGAAAGTGGTTGGCTCAATAACAGCCCTGCTAAAAGCGGTCTGAAGTTTATGGCTGATGTCAGGTCAAATGTGCATATCATTGCGAATAAGGCAAGCTGCATACATTAGGAGCACTGTAGCTACAAGTTACTATCCCACTTTACTCAGTACTGTTGAGAATGCATCAGGAGGGATATTGAAAAACTCAAGAGATTGCAGCAGGTAATGTCAAGACTAGTTTATTATTATTACTATACTATACATTTATATATTATTATTATTATTACTACACTTTTTAAAAAGATGATTATTTAGAAAGGGTAAAAATAGGTACTGATCTTCAATCAATGCTGTATGACAGATGGATGGTAGCCATATTTTAAGTCATGTTCCAGGGCCAAGGAACATGCTTGTTGTGTCTACATGGCCTCTCTCACCATCTAACACCACTACCAGTATTTTGCACTACTATTTTAGAAACTCCAGGACACAGATGCATAAAGGTAGATAGACAGTAACTGAAAATACCACATAACCATACTGACAAGAGTCTTGTAGTTCATATACCATAATTTGCATCTCCACAGGATTTTTGGGGTAGGGGGAGATTGAAGGCAAGGGGGTGCAGAAGGGGAGTAGAATTATTAATAAATCGATGAAGGTTGACAACAACTGTTTTAGGACTTATGACCTAAAAATTGTTATTTTAATCTAGAAATTAATTTCGCATAGACACAGAGAGAGAGAGAGAGAGAGCGCGCAACATTTTCCAAATTTTCAGATAAAATATGTATGTTTGACAGCCTGCAAGGTGACAATTTGGTTTGCCACCACCCATTGTACTTTGTTTCCATAACTTCAAATTTCTTTTTCACAACTCAAAGTGCTTTCATTGGAAGTAAACAAAAACAGCATTTGGACATTGACAAAATAGCTTCATTTGTCTAATGCTGTATCATACCACAAAACAATACTTCTTTATAACTCATCAAATGACATTGATGAGAGTAGCAATGAGCAGAAGGACAAATTAGCAATGATATTTGCCAGGTAGCTTTAAAGATTTAAAAATGTCATATGGAAAATTATATCACTACAAAACAATACCAATAGGGGAAACTGAAATTTTCCTCAAAAATCTAATTATAGTTTATTTTAAAATGTATACTTATTAGGATGGTAACATCAGTAACACAGAACAAAAGGTGTTGCTAAGAAAACAGAAGGAAACATAAGATAATCATGAGAAATTCATGCAATTCCTGATATATTTAGATGCCTTGGTTTGAAGACCATTCAGTGCAAATAAAAACAAACAAGTTCAGAGACCAAAGGCACAGCAGAGGCATATGGAAATTGAAAAGATTCTTTGGATTGCACGACATCAGGAGGTGTACAATCCATGATGGGCATGAGATGATTTCTCGGGGAGTTTTGGCATACCAGAAATGAATTCTTCCACTGTGCTCACTTGAAGAGCTGAGAATGGGACAACTAGCACAGCTGCCTATAAAAAGCTTTTGCTCTCTGAAAGTCACAGAGAAGACCATCACTTATGACAGCAATAGACTTGGAATATTTGTAGGAATTGTGAAACTACTGAACTGTCACATAATGCTGTCATGCAACAGATTTATTTTGCCTTTGTGAAGATTACAGAAATAACAGAAAGGAGAAATGAATGCTAGGCTGGTATATTAATAAAACAAAAAGAAAGAAATGAGGACAGGAGAGTTTAGGAAAAGGTTGAATAAATAATAAAGATCATGCTAGTCTAAGGCAAACTTAGGGTTTTCCCATCTTAGAATGTGGAACTATTTTCTTGTGTAAAGTTTATTTTCTTAAACATTCTTGAACCAAATAATTGTTTTCAGTTTCTGAAGAATTTTCTCATTTAAAAAATCGTACTTATTTTTTAATTTGTTGTTTTCTATATTTCTAAGAGTAGCTTTTTATATGTCCATATGTTTATATGTTCAACAAAAGATGGTGAACACACAAGTCTTCATCTGTATCTTAATTGAAAATAATTCCAGTAAAATCAAAGGATATATGGAATAAAGATTTTATCTGGCTCTGAAACAAGACTAACTAATAAATTATTAGATAGGGTTACACAACTTTTTTCATTTTGCCCTTGCCACTCTCTAAATTTAGTCACCTTCTATTTGCCTGAAACTTTCACCTACTTTTTCATAAAGTTTTCTTGTCTTGGGTTCTACTGGAAGGAATTTTTCCTTGTTGATGCTTTAAAGAGTAGGCAAAAGACACAGCTTAAGTATTTATTAACATGCCATAGGTGAAAGGAAAAACCAAAATATTTTTATGAAAGAAACAGAAAATTTTGCTGCCTTTTCTTTTGAGGTGGTTTGGCCATGAAGTTGAAATCTGTTAGTGAGCTAGAATGCTCAGGGGTAGCATTTCTGAGCAACCTGATGGTTACTACTCTTGAATTTATTGACTAAATAGCTAGCAGGAAGGGAAAAAAAAAAAAGAATAAGCTCTGAATTTGCAATAGAGTTGGGAAGGAGTTAGAAGTCAGTGAGATTGCCATTTGCAGAAGTGTACAAACGCCTATAACTGAAATTCTAACTGCATATCTAAAGAAAGAAACACCGTTAGTGTTTGCTTTGAGTCCTGAAATTAAAAGGCTAGAATGAATTGCAGGATGTCATCCCCCTGTTTCCTACTCCAGGACACGACGAATTCTGTCAATGGTTTTCTTAACTAATATTCATTGACTCTGCCCTTAATAAAACTCCAGTGATGACAAGTCTTCTGTCTCTCCAGGTAACCTATTTTCAGATGGTGATGCTTTACTACTATTATAGGAAGAAAGTTTTAACCTGAGTTTTCAGTGCTGCAGTTTAAGCAGTATGGACATGGATCATGGACACAATACAGAGAACAGATTATTCCTTCCCTAGTTACAGTAGCATTTTACATGCTAAACTTCTTCTATAGAGACAAATGTGATGTAGCCACATAGGGTCTGATCCAATGTCTGATAAACTCAGTGCATAGATACTGCTCTAATCATTTGTTATATGTTGCACCAGATGTCCGTAGAGCCATTGCTGCATTTTTCCCAGTAGGAAAGGAAGAAGGAGAAAAACCTTTATTGCTATCTTTACTTGTATGAAATACTCAGATACCACAGTGATGAAAACAATATTAGAAGTTAGCTAGGTTCCCTACTTTCTTTCAAGAATAATTTGCCCCACTTCCAAGAATTGCAATGGCAGCTGCTATTTTCTGAAGTCTTCCCAAAGCAACCTGTAAAAATGTTACCCACACCAGGCTTTGCAATATGCATAGGATGAGCTGTACCAATAAAATCTAGTCAAAAAGCTATACTACATAACAAAACCTGAAGTGAAATTAATAGTAAAAATGTTATTAAAAGAAAAAGATGAATATTCCAGTCCCGGATGATTCTATGATTCTATGATTCTATGATTCTACATAACTATTGACACAGAAGCGCTTTTCAGTAATTTTTCCTTTAACAATGCATCTTTTTCACTTTTGAGTGTAAGCAATGATGACATTGATACAGTAAAGGTACCATCAGAAAAGCCTATCCTAGCCATATTTCCAGGCCTCATGTAACAATTATTTTTTCACCAACTACAGGGTGTTTTTTTAAACAAAATCCAGGTATGCCTACTGATTCTCCAATCATCACTGCTTATCAGTCCGTACTCCCTCACAGGCAAACACATTTTATTTTTAACAGTAAGAATAAGAACCAGAAATACCAGATACAAGAACAGGATGAATTTCCTTATAAAGGATGAGAAAAAGGAGAAGCTGTATATACTTGTTACAAGCTTCTTTAGGATCTTGAAGTGTTCTCCCTACTTACTCCCTGTATGGCAACATGACCAGTAAGTTGCTTGTATAATTATCATCACTAGCTGTTTCTCGCCCCCTAGATTCTTGCACTCAAGCTTCAAAACAAGCTTATACAGCTTAGTGGAGAAGCAATGTATGAGTTCTCAGGTTTTCCCGAGTCACATCAGGACATTGGACATGCTGGCTTTAGCGGTCAACATATCTGAGCGTGGTCTTCTTCCCCAGCAGACAACTCAGACAGCATTAAATATCAGGCCAAACTTAAAGAACATATTTGTTTAAAATCACATTTCCAATGATGAACTGTACTATAGCACTATGTAAGAACAGAATTCATTATGAACACAATTAAGATTTCCCTCAGCTACTCTAGAGTCTTCACTTCTGAAGCTAATTAGCCTCTAACCAGCCCCAGGGTTGTCATGCCTTGAGAGTTCTCAAATATGCACCTTTCTTTCTCTCATCATTAAAGATGCTACTACAGCTACCCAGAGTACTGCTCAGAAAGACCAGCCCTTTTCCAGCCTAAACTAAAATGATTACCTTCTCCCTCTGTTTCACAGCTCTATGTTCCTTTTTTGTCTGTCATTGATTACTGGGATATCACCTGGTAATGCAGAGGATTAAGTTTTGTCCTGGTCCTGATCCTCAGGAACTTTTAATTAAAAATTACATTGTAGTCTCCAGTATACTTCTGGTTTTGGCCATTTAACTATTGCAGCCATCTGAAATTGGTGAAATTTTATTGACTATATTAATGGAAATATCAAATCTATGACCTATTCTTTTTGATTTATACCTTTTCTTTCTCTATCAGTATTCTACAAAGACCAAATGTCTGGGAATGAGGTCTTCAACTGAAAAATATTCCCCTGGGATATGCTATTAGTTTTAGGAGGAAATCTTCTGGAGACTGTCACAAAATCTAATGAGGTTCGTCTATTGTTACCCTTGCTCATGCTGTAACTTTGTTTTCCCATTTTCAGTAAGTACAGAAGATAGCCTGAATGATAATTACTGGACTAGCTAAATTGTAGTTGTATTTTTACTTATTGATTTTTTAAAATTTGTTTTCAGAACAGTCAAGTACAAGTTGTATTTGCAGAGCAAAAGAGAACGGGGGTGGGGGAGTGCTGAAGAAAGAAGGGGGTGAAATGCTATCCAGCCATGTAGATACTGTTGATAAAATTTATAGCTAAAAATTTAATATGTTTAGGGCCTGATGAAATGCTTATCATCAGCTTGCATTGCCTGTAGTTCTTGCTGATTCCAGCCCGCTCAGCGTATCCTGGTAATGAAATGAAATGGCATGGGCCCAGTGCCTGAAAAATAAAATTCATTTCATTACAGTTTGTGAGGTTTTCTTTTTCTTTTCTTTCTTAAAGACTGGACTCAGGAACATACAGATCACAAACCTTTACGGGATTCTTTTTCTTTTCTTTTAAAAAAAAAAAAACTATGGTTTTTATCTGTTACTAAAAGGATAAACAATGTCTTAAATCTAAATTTACTGGCAGTAAATCCAGTACATCCTTCCCTTAACCCTGGCTATGGACTCATGACTTCTTAGCACCTATTTTAAGGAATTCTGTTCAGAATCAATGTCACCACTGATTGAGTAATATATTGGCTTCATCTTCTTCTTCTTCTTTGGTTCCTCCTTATTTACTCATTTACCCTTACCTATTTACTCATTTACCCTTACCCAGCCATGGTGATTCTAGCTTAATAATCATTTAAAGGTTACAAAACACCAACCAGGATCCATTGTCACTGGACCTCTTCACTGGAGGAAAAAAAGAAAAACCTAAAATCTGATTTCCGATACCACAAAACAAGTACGTTTTTCTTTGCTTTGGTTTTATGTTGCCACATATAGCAAGTTTTCCACAGTTATAAATCTATGGAGAAGCATAACTGACACACAAAATTAGGCTATACCTAAAATACCACATTCTAACAAACATAACATCACTATGATTCATAATGATCCTATGAACTAAATCTTGCTACAGCAAAGTCTATCTATGTAAACTGATGTGCACACAGTTTTGTTTAACAGCACTAAGAAATTAGTCTGTTAAGCTCCAGTTTTACTGTGCTCTCCCCTTAAAACTTTTATTTTATTCCCCCCAAAAATAAAATTGTGTTTATTTTTGCATTAAAAGCATACTTAACACTTCCCAGAATTACTGTTAGTTTTAAAGCTAAATTCAGGCCTTGTATTCACCCTACAAAACTGTGTGTTTCCATTAAATAGACTAAATAGTTGTCTCAGAATTTGGCCTCTAGTATTTTGTGCCTTCAACAGTGAATTGAATGAGCCAAATGGATCCATATTTCTGCCATATAAAGTCAAATTTTATAAAGAGATATGTATTCTATTCTCAAATGTGCTAACCTTTCTTTTTCAGGATAAACCAAAACAGAAGTTGGTCTGAAAGCTTTTGGCATTTATAACACAAAGAACCTATTATTTAATTTGTATTAAATCCAGGCAGGAGCTTCAGAAACTCTCCACTGAGGTGTATTGCTATTTTATGAGAAAACTGACTTTTAAAAGCAGAAGATGAAAATACTTGCATTAATAATCTTCTTCCAAAGGATGGATGGTGCAGTGATTAAAGTGTTATCTTAGGACTTTAATGACCTGGGTTCAAGTCTCTGTTCTATTTTCCTTATCTCTTTGAGACACAAAGCTACATGACTTGTGTTCCCAAACTAATAAAAATACCCAGATGCTAATGATTCCCTGTCCTTGAAGATACTTTCAAAAGTTTTTTAAGGTAACTACTTTTGGTAGACACAGACTTGATCCAACTAAAATAAATGAATTCCAAGTGGACAACATTTCAATGTGATATCCAGTGTAAAAAAAACAGCTTCCTTAGAAAAGCAGAAGCTCTTGAAAACCATTTAATAGCTTTCTGGTATTGCAAGGTAAAATATCTTGAATTTGAAACATCTACTGGATACAAAGTCTTGCTTTCTACAGTTCTGAATAGTTACTCATATTAATAGAGCATAGCACCTAGTAAATACAATTCATACTTAACGGCTTACAACCTAAACCATCTTTTACTTTTTTCTTTTTCTTTTTTTTTTTTTTACCTCAGACTAATCTATAATCCCACTTGTCTGTCATTTTCCATTGTCAGACCCATTCTGAAGGCCCTCATTAGAGCAAATGAGGGGATGAGTGGGAAGCAAAGTTACACAGTGCCAATTTGGCTTTACCTGAATGAAAAGTGCAGCTAAATCTGTTGAGGGAGAAAAGCCTAACACTTTCAAAACAGAATTACATTCAGCAAGGTGCTGAAGAAATTAATTGTTCTACAGGACTGGGTTACTGACCTCATTAAAAGACCCAGGAACAATCAACTTTCTGAATTTTTTCCTGATATGTATCTGCTGCCCTCTGATAGCACATCCCTTGTTGGTAAATTTAACACAAACGTTTTGAAACGGTAACAGACTGCTTTCTCCTGCCACTTTCTAGGATCTTATAGTGATTGTCATTCACTCCTTAAACTGGATTATATTGCTCTAAATTATTTCAACTCTCCACAAGGTAATGCTTTATTTTTTTCTGATTTGCAATTCTGGCACTCTAAAACATCAGACATATACCGGATTACGGCTGCTACAAGGGAGATCTGGGCATTTTACCAGTAAATCTGACCAGCTTCAATATCATTAGAAGGATGATGACACTTTACTGCCTGCTTCCCCAAACACATGCCACATCCTTTCATTTAGCCTTTGGTTTACTAGCACTGCTACTGAGCTTAATGAACCGACATACCTTTTGCTGTATTGGAAAGTGTAGCCTGTCATTAGAAAAAATGTAGTCTCCAAATTTGTTTACAATAGACCTCTTTTTCCCAGAAGAAAGAAAGTTGGAAAGGAAATAGTTTTCTAAACTCTGGCAATGTGATTAGAAATTCAGTTTTATGGCCTGTATGGATTTGAATGCAACGACAGTTATGGAGAACAAGCATTACTGACCTCTGATGTATATTTGGCAGCCTATATTTCAACAAGAAGGTCACTACTTTTTTTATTGAGCTGCAAAGAAGAGGAATCTAAGTATAGAACCAGGAGTATCAGTGGTTTGGCTGGCTGAAATACGTAATAGTGATCACTGTTACTAGGGGCTTAACATGGGACGAATACAGATAGTCGTGTTGATAAGGGTTAAAGGAACTAGAGAAAAATGGAATGGGTAGGAATCAGTAATGAAAATGCCAATCTGCATTCTGAAGGAGACAAAAAAAATGAGTAATGTGGCAAAAGTTGTCTTTCTCCCAACAGACATTGTTTTCTGCTACAACTAGACACACATTGGTGGGTGCAAGAAAATGCACCCCTTCTCCAATAGTGCACTAGATACATAGATACATAACAGACACATAAAGATTGCTGACTCCAACTGCTCTATTAAAAAAATTAAAATATATAATGTATGTAAAAATAATTTAAAAAAATCTGCTGAAAGTGTATCTACAGCCAGACTGTAAGTTGCTGCACTTATTAATGTATCAAACATTTATTATTAATAATAACCTTCTCATGACTGTGTTAATGTGCTGCAGATTTCAGAATGAGTTAAGTCAATCCAGGTTAAGTGATTCACTCTGCTGATTATTTTCCCTCAACATGAATTTGATGAGATATGTTGCCTCTGGAATGTTATCAATAACTGCTACAACCTCCAGCCACAGTTGAGGGCTCAGAGCCATAAAGTACTGCAGTACTGCACAAAAAAATACTGTAAACACTGCAGTGAGGTTTATTGAAGAAGTCTTGATTACCATGACAGTAAACTCCTCTAACCACAGCCAGTACAGCGAAAGGCAGTTACAGAACTTATAAAGTCTTGTTCAAACCAAATATATATCTACCCTCACTCTTCATATTTATTTTTCTTCATCACCCAGAAGAACATAATTTTTTAGTTTATCACAAACCTTCTGTCTGTTCCGTCCTCTAAGTCATTTGTCACACTCCTCAAGGTCACAGGGGAGTCTCAGTGGGAAAGCATGTGTGTTGATTGATTGGTACTGTGATGCCTATGTCTACCAGGGCTGCTAAATGAGCTTCTCTCCCCTCTCCCCATGCTCTCTTGCCTCCAAGCCATGATGTGATTGAAGGAGGAGAGGGGGTAGAAGGAAGGGGGGGGGATACCTTAAAGGAAAAAAAAAAAAATCTCGACTGTGAATCCAGTTAAGAAGGTTCATAAAGCAGTATTATCCCTGGTGATTGAACTATCTTGTATTACTAATCCCTGACCACTTGCTGGGTAACAAAAAGGACATATTTTCCCTAGGAAAAAAAAAAGATACAATAAGTTTGAGAGGAGTGAGAGAACAAAAGAGACAGAGAGAGAGACAGAGAGACACAGTGCACAGGAGCGAGAAAGAATGAGAGTGCAAGATCATGAGTGAGAAAGGGACTGAGCGTAAGAGCAAGAGTTCACACGAGAAAGTGAGAGAGAGAGAGCGAGAGCGCACATGCGAGAGAGCAAGAGAAAGCAAGATAAAGAAAGTGAGCCAGAGAGTGAGCGTGCAAGAATGAGCAAGCAAGACACTGAGTGAGAGCACGTGCAAGACAGCACATGAAAGAAACAGAGCGCTCTTGAGAAAGTGTGAGAGAGAGCGAGCATGCATGTGAGAGAGTGCAACATTGCGCACAACAGGTGTGACAGGAATAGTGCAGAGGAACATGTAAAAGAAAGTGAGACTGAGAGCGAGGAAGAGCACAAGGAAAACAAAGGAAAATAAACGAGAAGAAACTAAACATGGAAACTCCCTTCCTGAAAAAAAGACACAGAAACTTCCCTCTATGGCTTATTACTACTTACAGTATTATTTAGAAAAAAAGGCATTTTAATGCTTCTGGTAGCTGCATTCCTAATATATACCTATTAACTACATTGAAAATACATATACTTATGATTTTGAAATGGACACTGACTATATCTGATATATTAGATGAAAAGCTGTGCTTCTCTGAACAACTCCTTCCTGTTCATCTCTGAGAAACTCATAAACACATAGACATGCCATCAAACAGATTGTATCTGCAGCATCCAGAGGCACCATTTTAATTACAGAGAAAGAAGAAATCTGAAAGATTAAGACTGCAGTAGGCATCAGTGGCTTGTGGATTATCATAATATCTCCAATAAAAAGATCCCAGATCAAAACAAAACTCACTACCATAAAAATGCTAAATAAAAAATCAGATTTCTTACTGATGTATTTGTTCTTCATAAGTATGTCTAACAGCCAGTATCTAGAGAGGTGTTCTGCTGCTGCCCTTCAGTCACATCAGCAGTAAGGAAACAACAGATATTGGTGGTGAAAACAGAATGAAGGAAACTAATTCTCCTTTCACCTCACTGATTTGTCTCTTATACAGTACAACAAGGTTAAAAATTCCCACCCTCCTCTTTTTGCTGCCCAGCTCATCCTCTCATGCAGCAGGACTATTAAACACTTAACCCTTTAAAGGCCTTCCTAAGTCATCTCTTCATGACTGGCAGGTTGTGTCCATCTTCTGGGCACAACTCTGCCTCAACCTTAAGGCTAGTTTTTTGTTTGTTTGTTTGTTTGTTTGTTTGTTTGTTTGAAGTTAGTTAACATTCCCAGCTTCTAAGTTTGTTCAACATCAAAAACATTGGCAGTTCACAAGGTACATGCAGGTATGCCTCTTAAGAACCTACCAATATCATCTTGGCTTCTGCATAACCTAAATAAAAGTGAAAGAGATCATTATCTCCTGTACAAGAACTACCCATTAAGAATAGTAAGTCTAATTTTATGTTGTTAATACAGCACAGTGTGCAAAGGTTCAGCTGTGGCCATCCCTGCACAAGCCACACAAAATTGCATTATATCACCAACAGAAAAATAGGTGAATATAGAACAATTTTCCCACTGACAAAAATATAGCCATAGCAAAAATAATTAGATGCAAAATTAGTCCACCTTTAGCGAACTAGACCAATAATATAAAGTTACAAAAAAGTTTCTTGTACGAAAATACCAATTTTCTGTGCAATGGCAAAGTCACACAATTCCGGACACAGGAATAGTAGTAGTATGATAGTACATTAAAACCTCTAAAGTTTTCTTACTACTAAAGCTGGAAAATACATAAACGTAAGCATTTTCCAAATCTCAAGTTGCACAATGAACACTTAAATTGGTTATGAACAGCTATTGATATAAGATTTACTATTAAAATTATTAAGCTGAGTGATCAGTTGCACAGAACAGATGTCAAAACCTAAACACTCAGAAACACTAATCTTGTACAATTTTGAAAAGTGTTGGCAGAAATATGAACAACCACTTATTTGTAAATGGTATCCTGAAATCTTTAAAAATTAAAAAACATAACAAAAAGGTCAGAAATAATGGACAAACCATTTAGAGTGAACACTTAAACTATTTTTTTTTTACAGAGCAAAATCACTTTCACTAAAAATTTATTTCACATCTGTCATTAGACTTGTATAAAATCTGAAAGATAAACCTCAGGTTATGTGGGCACATCAAATATTTATGAAGAATATCTAAAGTTTTCAGTACAATAATTGGGATTACCTCACAAGTCAGGAATGAAAATAAACAAAATGACACTGTAAGGCATTGCATGTCTCTAAATATGGTACAGGATACATTATAGACACAAATAAAAATTACAGGAGCAGTCCCACTATAAAGTAGAGCAAGGATGTGTATTTTTTTTGATTGAGAAAGTGCCTGAAGTATAAGTGCATTTTTTCTGAGTGTTTTTGTTTTGGTTGGGTTTTTTTGTATACGTATAAATAAGGAAAACCATCTTTGATATATATTCTAAGAATATATGTTATTTTGGGGGGAAAACTCAAGATGATTTCTTCAGTGCAGGATAAGAGGTAATAGCAAGCATGGTAGTAAATGTAAAAACAAAGCACTGGAGATATGTATAAGCATATGTGTGGGTTTTTTGCTATAACAATAGAAACATCTGCTTTGGGACATTTTTGGCTACTGACTGCAGCATACTGTTAGCTATTTTGTCTATATGTCAGTAGAGAAAAGAGAAGTTGCATGTAGTAAAACCCATAGGTAATCAGCAATAAAAAGAGAAAACCTTAAAAAGAATTAGTTTGCAGGAACATCTCAAATCTCAATGCTATCACAAACTAATCCACTCAGTTGTAAAATTATACCAGAAGCTTTTTACAAGCAAGCTTTCCCAGGCAATCTAACGCTTCTTACCTTTGCCTAGGACAGATATATTGCAAGCAAAATATTTGTCTTAATCTTTCTGCTTCTGGAAAACACAGAAGAAAATCAATTAATGTTGTAATAACTTTTTTTTTTTTTTTTTTACACTCAGCATTAAAAAGTGTTTAGTCTGAGTTCTGGGGAAGGGAATGTTGCTGTCATCCTTATTTCACTTATTTAAGCTAAACTGTTTTTTTACCTTCTAAATGACATCAACTTTCTGAAAAATTGCAAACCCACTTTAATCTTAAAAATTATTTGCTGAATTTTGCATTCTATTGTCCCTCTCAAGTTATATTATAAAATGATTGGTAAGTTTGAAACTGACAGTTTATCATCTCAAAAGGTCCAAAGTCTGGTCTCACTCTCTCCTTTAAAAATCAAACCACTAGAAAATAAAAATTAATGGGAACTAACAAAAATACACCAGTGAAAATGTCACTGTTTCAACTGAATTTTCTACATCCTCAACTCAATACCTTTACTTCTATACCATCTAGTTAATATTCAACTAAATTAGACATCTGTCTTCAAAAGTGTCAATAGAGTAAATGCTACAAGCTTAAATAAGAAAGTTATAACAACAGTGTATTTTACCACTTAGAGCTTCTGCATCAGCAAGGGTATTTGCTTTGAAAAGCAGTGGGAGCACTTCCTCAAACTCTCATTACCCACCCATAATCACTCAGAGCATGTAGCAAGCACCTTTTCTTTTTCATTTTTTTTAAAAACGTCTTCCCTCAGCCTGTCTCCAAAGCCATCAGATCTATGGCACCTCAATAAATTATTCAGGCCCATGCTGCTCCGCGTCTTGCTCAGTTGTGGGACTTCCTGGCATGCATCCCCATTAATATCCACAGACATGCACACAACCTATAGAAAATCATGAACGTTTGTACATTAAGTCCCTCAGCCTGCATTAATCACAAGGGCATACAGCTCCAGTTGCCTCACAGAGACCTCACGGGGCAGTCCTGTTCTCACTCCTCCTCTTGTTTCATGCCTAACCTATGTTTCCATTTTATAAATTTTGATTCCCATCTTCTCTCTTTTCCATTCCAGCTGTTTATTATAGCTCAGGATGGCTTCAATGCAAGACACCGGAGCTGTCACTTGTTCTAAATCCTCCTCCTCCGCCTCCCACCCTCCCCCTTCATGCTCAATTCGCTCCATGAACAGCTGCATCACAGCTGTCAGGGTGATCGGCAAAGATGTCCTTTTCTGATAAGACTGTGCCTGTGGCACACAGAGTTCCTTCGAACAGCTGATTAGCAGGGGAGAGGCCACAGCAAGGTTTGGTGCCATCCGTCAAATCTGCTGCCAGTGTCAACACCATCAGCTGAGCTGTCACATTTGGTTCCTCATTTAGGGGGACTGGCAAAGCCTCTTTTTATGGCTAGGGTTTTTTTTGTAGTAGAGAGAAAGTGGAGGGTCAGGCTCTGTCAGCATTCAGTAAGAAGTGTTTCATACCTACTAAAGCCCTTTCTATGCATATGTTTTGTCTCTTCCAGTTAACTCCTCTACTAAAAACTCACAACTACAACAGCAAAACAAGGCACAAAATGCAAAGGTGGGATATACTAAATTTTTTTTTTATAAATAGAGGCTAATACACCTGTAAGTGGCATTGTATTTGTGATCGCAGTTTTTGGAAACTATCCTCTAAAAGTATTAATCTCCAAAAAAATCTTTTTTCTAATAAATAACAACCAAGAGCATACAATTTCTTGTGATTTTTTTTTCCTTCCACAGCAAAGCTTACTGAGTATTCACTGAGCACTACAAGCACATGTAATTAGCTGAAGCCAAACTCCAGTCAAAGTGACAACCTTTGGATTGTGGAAGCATTTTTTCAAGAAGATGAAAATTTAGAAGAGAACAAGAAAGGAAAGTAAATCTCTGATTAGGTCACTATAGAGCAAAAGGTCTGGGATGCCCATGGGGAGCTGCCATATTTAATTTCAATGGTTTTTAGACATCTGAGCTGTCAGAGCTAAGGCACGATATTTAGCTGTGGCCATAAGTGTGAGCATGGTGCCATCGCATCAGGAAGATGCAATCTGAGCACAGCCATTATGCCAAATTTTAAAATATAGTGCAGCTTAGAACTGTAAAATAATTTAAGGTGGAAAGTAACTCAGGAGATCATCTAGTCTAAGTGCTCAAAGCAGAGGCTAACTTCAGAGCAAGACAAGGTTGCTCAGGGCTTTGTCTAGTTTTGGGAATCTCCAAGGATGAAGATTCTCCATTGCTGTTTTAGCTTCATGCAGCTGAGTACAAAATGGCTCTTCTCTCAAATCACACCTGGGAAAAGACGATGCCTGTGGCATGCAGAGTTCTTTCAAACTCTCACTACCTGTGAAGTCTTTGTACTTCAGAAAACACAGGCATGGCTGTTGCCCAAGTTCATGTAAGAAAGGGACATCTTTATCACAGACTTCTGAAAAATATCAAAAGGCTATGTGTTTTTGGTGCAATATCTATTGAAAAAGAAAAAATATTCAGAATATCAAAAGGACCAAGCTCCTACTTCAGTAAAGCATATAACCTGCTCCAAAAAGGTTTTCTCATTGCAGTTTTTTTTTTTAAACTCTTTTCCCCAATTTGTTTCTTAATTGCATTTTTATTCCAGAGTAAATCTTGAAAGAGGCAAATCTCAGGTTTAGAATTTGTAGCTATGGAACCCAACTGTTGTGATGAATAAGCTTTCCATTTACTTCTCTTGTTTTTATTACTCACTTTTCATTTGACATTGTTACATGAAGAAAGAGCAACTACATTTATTTTCACTTGAATTGTTTGCCCATCATATTTTAAAATTAGCTCCTTAAGTGCCAATATCCAATGTATGGCACAAGCACACAATTTTTTAGCAAAGAAAAATTGGACTGGGTTGAACAGGAAAAAAATCAGAATAGAACTATTAGAAAAAAAATGGGTTTTATATTAAAAAATATGGATGCAGCAGTGCTACCAAGTAAAATGGTTTTATTTCCATATGGCTATAACTGATCACTGACAAAATTACCCTTAGCTTACAGAATATTTTGAGTGATGCCATGCTGAAATTAAGAAAAAAAAGAAGGAAAAAAAAAAAGTAGGCTAAATTCCCTCATTTCCCAGAAATATTTTTCCCTCTGTTTGTGTCTTCTACCTTAATCAGTCAACTTGGTGGTGTCTTCAGTAACCCTGTTTCTGGGTGGTGGGATTTTTTATTTATTTTAAATTAGAAGAAATAGCTACTTGAATAGAAGCAATTAAGTTTTATGCTTCTTATTACTGAGAGGTAATTGGAATGTGGTTATCATCCAGTTTCACAAACGTACAGGCATATACTTAATTTCCTCAAAATCTAAGTTACATTTCCAGGTAAAATATGGAAAAAAGAAAAATTCTTTCTTTGCATCAAAATGTTACTCCTGATTTTCATTTAAACTTTTTTTAACCTCTTTATTTTCAAACATCTCTCCCAGACGTCTGCACCCAGGAATTTCATGCTTGCCCTTTCTGCCAAATTTATGAAGGTAAAGCTTGAAATTCGCACTCGTTAAAATCTCTTTCCATCTATCCTTCAAACTTTGAGAACTTTGATTTCCATCTGACATTGATTTTTGGATTTCATCCCTACACTCATACACTGCACACCAGATGACTTGGTAAAACTGCTTCAGCTGAAGCATCAAAGACAGTGACAGGGAACAGCTACTTGCATTGAAACACAGCCTAATGTGACTTCCAGTGGGATTTTAATTAATATCACAGCGTTTGGGAAAAGTGGAGTGTTTTACCTAATACTATTTTTCACACTTCGAGTTCCAAATGTTTGCCTAAAATGGACAGCATAAAATTATTCTATATTTTGTCTTCTATTTCAAAACAGTTATCAAATAGCCTACTTTAAAAGCTTTGTCAAAAACCTTACTATATGATCAGTTATATACACTGCTCAGTTGTTACTTCATAAAAGTACCTCAGAAAATAAATGAAGTACATGCATTTTACCTCCTAGATGAAAATTATCAATTCAGAACTATAGAAATAACAAAGAAACAACAACTACTTTACTTCAGCTGTCAGCTGAATTCAGTGAATTGTAAAATAAGATTTGGTATGTCTAAATGCACAGAAAAAACAAAAAGAAATCTTTTTCCACACATAACTGCAGAATGGAAGACCATCAAGATCCAGAGAATACAAGTATAAAATAGAGCCCCTGATCCAGCAGGCATTTAAACCACAGATTATAAAGGTTAAAAACAAACAGAGAAACAAAAAACCCCACACAAACAAAAATAGGTGATACATACACGATATGTTTGTCCTGATCTTCTAGGTTTTGGGGTTTTTTTTCTTATTATTGAAGGCCACATAATAGGCTAGGTCAACTCTTGGCCAGAGTGCTGTAAGACCATTCTTATGTATGCTAATTGATTAATCAAAAGAGATGGATACTGAGATTAATTAAATTCTTTTAGTTAACATAAATTTTCACTCATTCATTCATACCTTCAGTGAAAAAAATTTGTGATGGGAAGAAGTAAATCATTTACTTATTGTGTTTCTAAAATTCCCTTTTTAAATTCAGCAGAATGAGGTAGTAGCTATGGAAGAAACACTACAACTGTGTATTTGAAACGTCTGAAAATACACAGATTGTTGTAGCAACTGCCAGAGGACACAAGTTGAACCAAAAGACAATTACTGGAAAACCAAAAATGCAATTGTTTTGACAAAAAGAGAAGAGGACTGAGGAAGAATAAATATATAATGTCCTCTAAGAAGGGAACAGGGGAAGAAGAGAAAGTGTTAGAAACATCCATTAAAGAAAAAAAAAAAAAAAATCCCACTTGAAGGGTGTGAGGGGAGTGGAATGGTATTTTTTTCCCCATTTTCCAGCCAGTTCTACACTGCACTCAAATTCCATTTGTTCCCAGATGTAAAGCGAACTACATTAATTTTCCACCTGCTTTCACATACTGTTAAGCTTCCTGAAAATAAGCATTATTCTATAAATCTACAAGGATTTCTATTTTTGAATACTTGTGATTCACCCAGTTACTAGTAATGTGACCCCTAATTAAAGTACATTCTTAGATAAAAAGCAGACCACCTGACATTACAAAAAGATTTAAAGCACTTCTGGAGTTCACAGGATGAATTCTGAAACCTTTTGATGTCCGATTTTTAATTTTATGATCTCCACACTTTGTTTGACTCACCTGATTATGCCCAATTATGACAAACATTTACATATGTGCTCAACCTTACATAGAGCTCCCTCTCTGTTTATAATAATCTCGTTTCAGTTCCTCTGAATTGTGTCTCCTATTTCTTCCAATCGTAAGGAATTGATTTAACCACCTTCAACCACAGAAGAAATGCTCGCTTATAGAAAGATTCACTGTCTGTGTTGAGACTAAGATTTGTGCTGGTCTCACGGAAAACCACATGTGCAGCTGTTGAGGTCCCATCCTTTGAGAGAAATGAGATATGGCAAAATGTTCACCCCAAGCTGGAAGTATCCCACGTATATCAATTTAGACACAGTCATTTACTTCACTGGCAATACTGAAGGGTGATTTTTTTTTTTTTTTTTCAGAGAAAATGTCTAAGTCTACGTAAGCTCTGACTGAGACTTGGGAAGCACTTAGAATTCAAGGTCAAGTTTTTATTCAAATGAGATGAGAACACCAAAAAAAGGTAATCACAAAATTTTATGAGATGACTGAGTTTGATACTACTAGCAAATCTGCTAATGTTGGTAGGTCTTATAAAAGACCTATGTTGCACCTACCAATAAACTGCATACTCTAAGTAAGTATTTTAAATTATTGTATAAATGAAGACTATCCTATCCCTCCAATGACAGGTACCGCGAGCCCAATGTGCCTGCGATGCATTGTTGATCATGTAATGTGTAGCTGACCTGGGTATGCTCAGTGGTCATTTGTCAGAGAATTCTGGAAATCACATTACTGAGCTAAATAGAAAAAACAAACAAACAAACAACAAAACAGAATAAAATAGAAATAAAATAGAAATAAAATAGAAAAGCACTAAGCTACCTCTGCAAGAAATTTCCAACTACGGAATCTAATAAGAGTTGCCAAGTTTAATCAGTACTTTGAACCGCTTGACTGAAAAGCAGTATTTCTGCAGCATATTTTTATGACCATTTTACCTCACGGCATTAATGTAAAATATTTTTCCCTTGTTTAGTTTTAGATAACCAGTAGTAATAAATTAATAGTGTATAGAAGACATCATTAAAAAAACCACAAAAAAACCCACAAAAAATAGATGGTTGAAAATGGCAACAAACTTAATGAGGAAACAGCAACATAAAAGACAACCCTCCAAGTGATCAAGGAGAAAGTCAGTGACACAAACATGAATACTCCCTAGAAACATACCTCATAATCTCTTTTTCCAGCCTTTTGCAAATGAGAAACTATCACATAGGAATTTCATGCACAGTTGTGAGAAGAATACTGTCAACTTTGCTAGGCTGAGTTGCACTGAATTTGACTGCCAAACGATTGTGAAAAGCTAGTCAGCTACTCATAGCTCAAGGTAATTACCAATAACGAGCTTGACTGCAGAAAAAATAACATCAAATGCTCCAGACAAAGCAAACCACGGAAATCACTGAAAATATCTGCAAGTCAGAAAGTCCTATAATTTTACATGGGAAAGCTGAATTGTTCATAAAAACTCAGCTCAAGACTATGAATCTCTGTTAGAGTTCTGCCTAGTCCTACATTACTATACACTGACTATATGTGA
The DNA here is from genome assembly GCF_000699105.1 of Pygoscelis adeliae. Lineage (NCBI taxonomy): Eukaryota > Metazoa > Chordata > Aves > Sphenisciformes > Spheniscidae > Pygoscelis > Pygoscelis adeliae. Next base: position 4,183,543 of record NW_008824761.1, on the reverse strand, counting down.
AGTCTTCATTGCCAGCTATCTGGGAAATTATGTGCTTTTAAAACAGTCCAACTAGATTACTGTTATTTACCATATACACTGCTATATGTTACAATTCTTAAGCTAATACAAAATGTGACTGTCCAATTCCCAAGAGAATAAATGAATACATAAGCCCAACCATCTCACATATTCTGTTCCTTCCTATTTCTATATTGCTGGAAAGTCAAGACCTTGTTCACCATCCAAAGGATATCAACATATAATTACCTATTATTAAAATCCAGTTGGCGGCCGGTCACGAGCGGTGTTCCCCAGGGCTCAGTTTTGGGGCCGGTCTTTTTCAATCTTTATAAATGATCTGCATGAGGGGATCGAGTGCACCCTCAGTAAGTTTGCAGATGACACCAAGTTGGGCGGGAGTGTTGATCTGCTCGAGGATAAGAAGGCTCTGCAGTGGGACCTGGACAGGCTGGATTGATGGGACGAGGCCAACTGGATGAGATTCAACAAGGCCAAGTGCCGGGTCCTGCACTTTGGCCACAACAACCCCATGCAGCGCTACAGGCTTGGGGAAGAGTGGCTGGAAAGCTGCCTGGCGGAAAAGGACCTGGGGGTGCTCGTTGACAGCCAGCTGAACATGAGCCGGCAGTGTGCCCAGGTGGCCAAGAAGGCCAATGGCATCCTGGCCTGTACCAGAAATAG
>NW_008824761.1:4091698-4182223 GCF_000699105.1 Pygoscelis adeliae | reverse complement strand
TGGTGAGGCCGCACCTCGAATACTGTGTTCAGTTTTGGGCCCCTCACTACAAGAAGGACGTTGAGGTGCTGGAGCGTGTCCAGAGAAGTGCAACGAGGCTGGTGAAGGGTCTGGAGAAGTCTTCTGAGGATCGGCTGAGGGAACTGGGGTTGTTTATCCTGGAGAAGAGGAGACTCAGGGGAGACCTCATCGCTCTCTACAACTACCTGAAAGGAGGTTGTAGCGAGGTGGGTGTTGGTCTCTTCTCCCAAGTAACTAGCGATAGGACGAGAGGAAATGGCCTCAAGTTGCGCCAGGGGAGGTTTAGATTGGACATGAGGAAAAATGTCTTTACTGAAAGAGTGGTTAAACATTGGAACAGAGTGTCCAGGGAAGTGGTTGAGTCACCATCCCTGGAGGTATTTAAAAGACGTGTAGATGCGGCACTTAGGGACATGGTTTAGTGGGCATGGTGGTGTTGGGTTGATGGTTGGCCTCGATGATCTTAGAGGTCTTTTCCAACCTTAATGATTCTATGATTCTATGATTTACATCAGTCACTGACTCCTATTCAGATGGCAGCAGTCTTTAAACCCCCAAATAATACAAATCTCAAAAAGATGAGAGATAATATGTAGTTGGAACATGGGCTGTCACAACAGGCAGGACACAAGGCCATGATGAGAGCTGCAGTTTTGACCCTACAGTGGTCCAAATTATTGGCAGACCAGAACTCAGCATGCATCAACAGAAGTGTGACTCAGCATTGAAGAGAACAGAGTTAAGGCTTATATCTTCCCCACTAGTTTGTGGCAAATTTATAAACAATTCCTCTTCTCAGCTAAGAACTGGAACAAGGACTTTGGAGAGCAAAAGAAAGGACAACATAAAAATCCTTGCTCATTCAGAATGTATGAGCCCTTGCCAGACCCAGATCAAACTTCTCCTAAAATGGTATCTTTCCCCAGTCTACCTACTTATTATAAGTCTTTATGGGTTTTGCAGCATTTTTTCTTGTGATAGGGGATATTTAACAAAGGATACATAAGCTAAGAATACTCCATAATGATAAATGTGCTCGAAAATGATTTACCAACTTCAGTAGGATATTGCTTTGCATTAAAAGTCCCTGAAGAGGACCCTTAGGTTCTACTTTCTTGCCAGCAAACAATGTACTTTTACAGCGGTATTGTAGAACTCTAAATGTTTTCTTTTGAAATGCTGCTGCTTTTCTATCTTGTGAGAGAGACAGAATGAATTCAGAGGCCTCGATCGTACAAGCAAGTATGCTTGCCTGTTATAACTGCTCATTTTCTGGAAGAGCATGTAATTTCTCTGAGGGATCTGCTAAATTGTAACAAACAGTATTTCTGAAAAGTCACAATAAAACATAGGTTTTTAAAATACCATTAGATAGTGCTAGGAACTTGTCAGATCCCACAAAATTCATTCCCCCATCCAATGACACATGATATTTGGCATATAATGTACTTATGCTTTTTGTTTGCAAAAGGAAGACATTTTTTCCTTCCATGCTTCTGACCTTTATTCTTATTATCAAATACTCTTTCCAATTTCATTGAATTATGCAAAACTATCCCTTGTGAGTAATGTCAGAAGGATTTTGTCCGTCTCTTGGAATGAGATATTTGACACAGTTTATGCAGTCAGCTTGTGTTTCCAAACTCTACTTAAATAAGAAAATATTAGATTCAAAAACAGTGCAAAACCAGGAAAAAATTACAGAGCTCTATGTTTTGTGTCTCAGGATTAGCTATTATATCTAATCAGTAATTAAAAATAGCTTAATACAAAGAACAGTTTCTCTAACCAAGCTCAGAGATTTCCTTGTCAGTACCAGAACTAAGCACTTGTGAGGGAAAAAGGTGCTGACAGTGATTTAAAGAAAAGTAGAATAGCTTGAATTTGATTGTACTTTATGATCCTTGTTACCACTTTTCTGCAAGGGTTTATCCAACTTTGAAATATCATTGTTATTTTAAGATCACTAATTAGTTTCCTTATAAAAAAAGTCATTCACTTCAGGAAGGCATTTCTTTCATTTTAATTATGTAATGACTATTTTCAGTGATTGGCAAAAGTTCTTCCAAATGCTATATTCAATCTGTATTCAATCAGGGACAATCTGTACTGCCTCCATAGCATTACCTCATCTCACTAGCTTTTACAGCAGCTACATGTTATCTATTGAGATTTTAGGATGTAATTTCCTGTGAATGACAGAAGCTGATAACAGTCCAAGTCATGAAATTGAGAACGATATTCACTTACTTTTTCGAATATTGAAAATATATGCTACATCAATTACACAAATAATTGAATATTTTTGTTTAAGAAGCACTTCAGTGCCACTACCCTGCTTGAAAGCAATAGCAGTGTATGATGTTATTTAGTTGCTCCACCTACCCTTCCCTTCCTACAAGTTCAACATTGTTCACAAAAGATCAATAGAACCATTATAAAATGTGTTCACTATAATTAAGGAGGCAGGAGTCTTATATTTATGCTGCAGGACGCATTAAAATTCCAACAGACGTCAGGACTGAGTTAGCACTCAGCTACACCAGTTATTCCTCACTAAACCATGTTTTATTTATTTATTTGCTTCAAGTCCCACCAATTTCTACTCCCTCATTAAGAACCCCATGCTCTAAATTTCCCTGCAGGAAATTTATTTCTTCACATCCTTTGGTGAGGAAACAGAGTTTAAAGAACATGGAGTGGAGCGAATAGGTAGGGACTATACTCCAAGTTCCTTCTAAAACAAGTGGGAAATTTCTTCAAAATTAAATGGAGATCAAAATAGGGTTTTCTTTTGTGGGAATCAAACAACCATTTATGTGTGTTTAGATATACCTGTATACATACACACACACACATCCCATATGCATATATTTATACAGTTTTACACCTGAAAAGCATCTTACTACCCTTAATAGCCATTTTATTCCTGCAAAGCACCTAACTGACGTTTAAATTTTTGTAGGGCTGAAACCTTAAGATGGAAGATTGTGATTTCCATTTTGCTTATTCAACAACTTTTGTCAGTCACAATTCTTACAAAGTTCTCACGTTATGTGTTTATCTGAAAAAGGATGTAGACTCTTATCCACTATGCCTGATACACACTCAGTTAAGTTTGGTTCATGCTAAATACTCTTGGAATACATCCCAACCAATTTGAATAAGCACACAATTACTCAGGCAAAGACTGAAGTATACCACGAAAGGCTGTTGGACCATAACAGCAAATAAATAAATACAAGTAAACATGCACTGACTTATATCATTGCAAATATCACAGTATAATAATAGCCCAAGAAGCAGAATATTTATAAAGCTGTAATTTCTTTTTAGTATCATATACTAGTAGTGTTAAGTATCTGCACATATGGTCTGTAGAATATTGTCAGAATATATTCAGAATTGTTATCAATGACTTGTAAATCAGAGAAGCATTAAGTGTGCGCAAACACATCTATAAATCCTGAAGGCTATGAGAATATTTTTAGGTGGAAGGCAAAAAAAAAGAATAAATTTTTGCAACTGTGTGCAATACAATGATGATTTAAGGAAGTCATGAGAAGGTCTTCTACTGAATGTTTATCTGCATGTCTATACAAGACCAACAGAAATTGCAATTTCAAAAATTGCTAGGTCTACAGAAATAAACTCACAGTGTTTGTTGGCAGTGAATTTCCTTTTTTTTGTAGTAGCTAGTTTGTTATGTCACACTCTATAAAGATGCTTAACACTGTGTTAAAACCAGCATTCAAGTTTTTCTTAAAGCTGGAAGGATAGTCTCAGAAAGAAGATATGCTGACAGAATGTCCTGGTTTCGGCTGGGATAGAGTTAATTTTCTTCTTAGTAGCTGGTACAGTGCAGTGTTTTGGATTTAGGATGAGAATAATGTGATAACACACCGATGTTTTAGTTGTTGCTAAGTAGTGCTTACACTAGTCAAGGACCTTTCAGCTTCTCATGCCCTGCCAGAGAGAAGCTGGGAGGGGGCACAGCCAGGACAGCAGACCCAAACTGGCCAGAGGGATATTCCATACCATGTGGCCTCATGCTCAGTATATAAACTGGGGGGGCTGGCTGGGGGGTGGTGACCACTGCTTGGGAGTTGGCTGGGCATCAGTCAGTGGGTGGTGAGCACAATTGCATTCTGCATCACTTATTTTGTATGTTCTATTATTATTATTATTATTATTATTATTATTATTATTCCCCTTCTTTTTCTGTCCTATTAAACTGTCTTTATCTCAACCCATGAATTTTACTTTTTTTTTTCCCCTATTCTCTCTCCCATCCCACTGGGGCAGGGGGGGAATGAGCGAATGGCTGTGTGGTGTTCAGCTGCCTGCTGAGTTAAACCACAACACAGAAATAGGATGAATCACAGAAGAATACCATACATTTTCCTTACAATTAAACCTGTCAAACTTACAACTGTATCTGTTGCCATAAAAACGTATTTATTCCATTATGCAAAATGACTGGTGTTTATTAAATGTTATATCACTAAAGCACATTTAAAAATAAGTAGTATATGTGTTCGGAAAAGGATTTGAAAGAATCTAGCACCAAAGTGAAGTGAAGCCAAACAACCAAATATCAGTCAAAGTTTGTTTTTTCCTTTAGGCCTGAAGCAATTTTATTAGCAGAATCCCATCCCAAATAAATATATTTATTATCATAAACTTGTACTATGAAATATTGCACAACTTTATATAGTTGTAGAGTACTGTATTGCTCCAATGTAAAAAAGGTAATTTATAAGAGGTGGAAGCAAGGACAAGTTACAAAAGGAGCAATTTAGAAACACTTCTAGGGCACGAAGGGCTGGTGTTAGGAGAGCAAAAGCCCACTTAAAGCTGACACTTACAATGGACATCAAGGGCAACAAGATGAATTTCTACTATGATGCTGATAGCGAAAGGGTGGACAAGGAAAATGTGGGACTGTTACTGAATAGTGCAGTTATTTTAGTGGCAGCAGGCACAAGCAAGGCTGAGGTACTCAATGCTTTCTTTGCCCGAGTCTTCACCAACAAGGGCTCCCAGGCCCCTGGGAAGGGGGACAGTGTTCACAGTGGAAAGCAACAACCAGCAGTAGATGAGGATCGAGTCAGGATATATGTCATGATAAGAATAATTCCATTCCTTTAAATCTGAAACTGTGATAGTAAAACTGAATTGAGACATAAAGATATCAAATATTGATAATGGTTTTTCCATTGCATTTTGTATTCCAATTAGAATATGTTTAGAACACTCAGCTCCGCGGCATATGTTCATAACTAAACACACCTAAAAATATCAGAGAAAATTACTCTTGAACCAGATCTATTTTTAAATGTCTTGCTTTAAAGTGAATAAGAGAAAAAATAAACTAGTATTACTTGATAATACTTAAATTAGAACTGACTCAAGTTTAACAGTGTATTTGTTGCACATGTAACAGCCATCATACTGCAGAAATATAAAATAAACCACTATTTCAGTTACCCATTGAAAATAATCTGGCAAAGGTTTGCAAATAATATATTAAATGTACAATTACAATGGAATTGTTGGTGATTTAATTAAGAACTGAAGAACAGCACCCTTTCTGAAAGTAACCCAGCAGGTTCCTAGTAAATGATCTGTAATATACATGCCAGACTAGTTCAGCTAAAATCTAACAAAGCATTAAGTGTGCCAAGGAAAAAAATGCAGAGAAACAAGTGATTAGAGAATGGTAGGCAAAACCTTGCACTTAGGAAAGCCAATCTTATATTTCAAAGTCCAACTGCAAAGATTATTCACATTCAATTTCTGTCCATCTCTTCATCCTACTATATCCAAACCGGATGCAATTTCAAGTCTTTACTCACAAAGCAGAAGGAATGCAGAAACACTTTGGTATGGATCACACTTTTTAGATGTCCTGTGCCTGTTTCTCAGGTTTAAATGGTTCATAACCATTATATTTTAATTTTATACCTCTGTTCTGACCAAGTTGCCATGGGTATGCATTTAAAAAAAAAATTCTCATCAAAATATACCTTGAGCAATAACGGGATCTGCCTTGCTACTTCCTCACATACAGTTATTGTCTTGCCAAAAATTGATTTCATAGAAGGAAAATGCAATGAAAGGTTTCAAATTACAATAGGATAACATGCTGGACTGGCTTTACAGATCTGCATTACAGGCCACTGTGATTTCCTCAACATTATGCTTTAAATAAATTGAGACAAGAAATGTAGGCATTTGTAACTTTAACACCAGATGAATATGAATGCCATTTTGGTCCAAAGACTGCCTTAGGAAGAATACATCAGATATTTTCATTAATAGCTAAGGGAATTCATTCCATTTTCTGCTAAGTAGACTGACTCTACTAAAGAACTGAAGTGTTGTAAATATAGTGAACATACTATTTGTATTGTACAATTTTAGGAACTTATCTTTACACTACAGAATTAACTCCTTTTACGTATTTAATATGAAATATGAGCTTACTGCAGTGCTAAAAAAAGAAACAACCTCCTGTGCAGTATATTTCAACAGAAATTTATTTCTGAAACAGGTGAAGTACAACACTGTAATACTGGTATCTGATTAAAATAAGTGATTGCCTGTCTAAATATGGAAACTAGCTGTATTTTAGCTAAGAGTTCAAATTTACCTCTCGTTATAAAAACTGTAATACAATTTTAATGGAAGATACTTTTCTAAGCACCTGTCACAATCCACCCAAAAGCAGATGCATTTCAGCAGCTGTTATAGATGTGATTGGACATGTACGCAAACAGTTCAAACTACAATTTTTCTTCAAATATGTTTAGAAATTTATGGGAATAGAAAGCTAACAGAAATATGATTTATTTTAGTAGATTTTAATAATGTATTGGGCTCTTAAAATTAGGGACCTTCTCAGCACAGAAAAAAAACCCTGTTCATTACCTGCACAAATGCATGTGCACACACACACAAGTCTTTATTTTAGATTTTAGATAGAGAACGTATTCTTTATTTGGACCTTAGGACAGCAAATGTGATAAGATCAGGATAAAGATGACGTTTTGAAATAAGTTGATTCATGAACCTGGGCTATAATATAACATAACAATATAATGAACATTAAAATCATCTTTCTGTACTGCCTTAAGCTTTACTCTCTGCCAACTTTGCAGAACAAACAATTACAAGTAAGCTTCAAGGGGGAGAAAAGATATTAAATACAAAGACAGGAAGACATTCAGTATGACTGAAAAGCTTGGGTTTCTTTTACTAAGATCACTGTTTTTTCCCCTCATTTTCAATCCACAAAACAGTCTAGCCTTCTCTGAAATTTTAAAATCTATGAAGCCCAAAGGGCTACCAAAACTAAGGTCTCTTCCCTCAAGAACAAATAAGATCTGTCTTTAAGATAGAGGGGAAAATGCTATAGTAACCTACGACTGACATTCATTCTGCATCTGTTCAGGACACAATTTTTCTTTTCCTATTCTGCTGACGGAAAAAAATCAAATCCATCAAGTCGTTGATAGTCTTAGAGATTTCAGTTCAGTACCATTAAAAATCTGATAGCCATCACGAGAAAATAAAATAATTAGTGTCAAGACCCAAAATCAAAGGTATTACATGAAAATATCAGTTATTCCTTGGACAGAGCTCAATAGCCTCTGACTTTCACCAAGTATGAAGCACCTAATCTTTTAAAATCAAAGTACCAGAGCACATCTGGAGAAAACCAGATTATTTTTCCCAAAAGAAATTATAATCTTCTTACTGGGTTTTTCTCTTTGGTTTTGATTTGTCTGATTCAGGAGAAATAAGGAAGTTGCACAATGGTTTTATCTTTCACTGTGAACCAGAATCAAGAACCAAAGTAGTGTCACATAACACATAACTCCCCCTTATGCTCCCACCGAGCGTGGGGAGGACTTTTGGGTGAGGAATGAATGCAGAATCATGTCCTCAGGCTTTACTCACCTCTTATTTGAAGCTCCCGTGTAATCGTAACTGACAAAAAAGGCCAAAAACCTGCTCCTGCAGCAGTGCTTTGACTGTAGAGCTTCTTATTCATGCTCTTCAAAATCATATTAATGCCAGCATATTTTCAAAGGGAGATTGAAATCTTCCTTCAATTCCACCATTCATAGGGTCCTCCCACATGACCCTGTTCAGTTCTCTTTTAAAAGGAGCAGTAATGGCTGAACTATGCCTTTGATCTTGCCACCATTTTTTTATATTCTAGCAGTATAGAATTGATACAGTTTCAGGGGCTGCTTTGAGAGTCTTTTTGTAGTTGGGAGCTCAATAATTCCTGCATTTAGGCTGCAGGAGGATCAAACCACAGCAATCTTTCAGGCAAGATCCTTATCTTGATAGAGGTACAGTCTAACTCCAGCCACGAACTCATAACAAACTGCAATACTTAGTCTTTCATCTAATTCTCCTATAAAAGCTTGATATCTCTTAAAGAGCATATCCTAAATATATGTGAGCCATGTTTCTTTTCACATTCACTGAAAACTGATCTCACAAGCTTAGACAGGGGAATTTCTGAATGAGAGATATATTGTATGAGGAAGAATCTATAAACTCAGCCACAGAAGGGAGAAAATTCTCTTTGAAATCCTTTCTTTGGTTCAGGCACAAAACCTGTACAACCTCTGCACAGCAATTTTAGAGTTTATTCTTTAAATCCAAGGTCATGTAGCCATAGCAGCTAGTTCATGCTCAGAGGGGAGGTAATCATCCTCTGTTCTTCTCAGCAAGTGCTCTTTGCTGAGGTCAAAGAAATGGGGCAATGTAACACTGGAATCCATTACAAATTAGCATAATGTCACCACCTCTCTCTGTGACATTTCAAATGAGCACAGATGAAGGACAGCGTGGAAAACAATGCAATTACAAGTATCTGGATCCAACAATAGTTCTGGGAATGAGCAAGGAACTGGAACTGCATGTAATGAATCCTTTAACATGCTCCAGCATTCCTTGTGTTGCCTTCTTTCTCTGTCATCACCATTAAACAAAACAAAACAGAAAAAAAACAAAACCCAGAAATTCCAGTCAGACGCTCACTTCTGAAGGCAGGAAACCTGAATGAAAGACCACCACAAGCTTTCGTCATGTACAAATACAAAAAGAGAAAACACACATAAAGGTGAGAAGAACACCATCTCAGCACCACAATGCAGCACCGCTGTGAGGCAATCTGTGAAGATGAGATCTCTCTCTACCTCTACACCGATGTCTAATCAGACTTTAACACTTCTGAAAATTTGCAAAAAAAAGGCACAAAATATAAAGAAAAGGGAAAAGAAGCATACAAACCCCAGAAACAAAATGTGTTATCTCGTTTTACACAGTTCAGTAGTAATTTCACCATATTCTTTAATCAGCTCTGCTCAAAAATATGGGGAAGGAACATAAGTACAGGTCTTTACGTGGCAGGACAGAGTGAGAAACAACTCAGCTCCTTTTCAATAAAATTTAGCAACTTCCATTTCTTCCCACATGCCCTAAGCTTTCTGAAAATAAAAGTGGAAGTAGCTAAAAACTCCAGTATTAACATATTCTGAAAATATTTTTAATTTTATGTCTTTTCTGAAACATGATAGCTAATTAGTTATTTGATTATCATAATCAGAAACACTAATCATTGCAGTCTTGATGAAAATTCAGTGATTATCCCAAGAGGGTTGCGGTCCAGTAAATGTGTTGACAGGCTATTTGTTATTATAATGGCAATGCATCATGATAACATATAGCAGAAAACAAAAGACAAATACAGATTAATACTACCCATGATACTTCAATACAAGAGAAAATCTAATGTGACCTCCAGGTCAAATTGTGTGGTTCCTACTTGAGCAAAATTTCTTATAACATCAGTTTTGCATTCAGAAGACTGTAGTCTCCTAGTGAATGAAAATACAAATCCCATTGAAATGACCAGCAACCAGTGCCAAGCCACATCATGATCTGTTCTTAAAATTACAGTTAATTGAAAAGTTAAAGAAAGCCTGTTTTATTGTTTAGAAGTACAATCAAAATATTGCAAGTACAAATAAAATATATGAAACAGCATCTCTCCCTTTCATAAATTTTTGTCTCTAAATCCTTCAAACGCCTAAAAAAATATTTTATATAATCATGATTATATATTTTTACCTTTATATTAAATTAATCTCCCTTTTGAGAAATACTTAGCAGTACCAGACCTTTTCTTGTGAAAATTACAACAGAAACTGACATTAGCTAAACTACTTTTCCCCAAGAAGTTGAAGTTTGCCAGCCCACTTGAGGATTTATTTTTAACCCCGTTCCTTCAGCCTGTAATTTCTTATTTCCACTTCCAGTTTAACAAACTGAAAGTGGAACTGTTCAGAGATGAAATAGTCATGGAGTTGCTTTAAAATTCTAAATTACTATTATCTGCTCCATGAGTTGGAACCCTTTTCTCTCCTTCTTATTCGTGCTTTTTTATTATTATTTTCAGCAGGTAATATTAAATGTTACCCAAGATCTACAAAAATACCGATGCTATTAATTTTTCTTTTTTTCCTCTTTCCCCTTCAATACTAACAACTGCCAGAACTGTGGCTGTCAAAACTGGCAGCTGGGAACTTTTCCCATACTTGCCAAAGAGTTGATTGGAGATATGCAAATAACACTTCTCCAAAAATTGTCCAAGGGTTCCCAAGAGGCACAACTGAGGTTAGATACTTCCTTTACAACTCTGTGAAGCCACTGTATCATCCAATCTCCCAGAAATCGAAAGCAAGAATTCAAGACAAAGAGATGTCATTTTCACAATGACTTCATAGAGTAGCTGTCTATCACTCTACAGTGTAAATGCGTATGGCTTCCATTCTCACAGTATCCAACCAATCTCAATATTTCACGTACATATACTCCCACCATGACTACCACATGTAGAAAAAATATTATTGTATTTTAAGGCTAAGAAACAGAGGCACAAAAATGCAAAATAAACCTTGTACAATAAACTTAAATTTTATGGATTCATACTAATGAATGGGAAATGAGATCTCACAGAACATCTACTTCAACTACATAAAATGAAGAAAAGCAATTATACTTGACTTATTTGCCAGACATTTGGCAAACTTGAGGAAAACTCCAGGAAAGAAAATATCTGTGGGTAATTTATTCCAGTGTTTTACTGCCTGATAAGCTTTTACATGTTTTACGCTAACCTTACTCTGTAGGTTAACCAAATTTATTCTTCTCTTTCATTCAATGGCCAAGAAAAGCAATTGATCATTGTCCTGTTTGCAACAAATTTTTGCATAACAGAAACCTCATGTTTTCTCTGAGTCTTCTTTTGTCTAGATTAAATAAAACAAATTCTATCAACATTTCTTTATAGGTCATGTCTTGAAAACACCTCATCATTCTTACTCGTCTCTTTTGGACTTTCTCTAGCTTGCTCAACTCTTCCTTAAACCATGATGACCAAAACTAAACAACATCCTAGATATGGCCTCAGAAGCACTGACTTGAATAATCATTTTCCACATCTTGCACACAGGAAACCCATTCATGTATTTTACAGGATCACATTTGTTAATTCATGCTTCATTTCTGACCTACTATCACCTGATTAGCCAGATAATGGCTTGGTGCATTTAATTTCTCCTTTCTGAGTGTAACATTTCTCATGAAACTTGAATGTATATCAACTTGTCACTTTAAAGGTGTTTTCCAACATTTTTAATGCTGATCCCCAACAAGCCCCCTAGACATGGACTTTCTTAAAACCTTGATTTTGTCTGCAAGTTTTACAAGGATACTTTAGTCTATCATCAAAATTAATGAAAACACTGAAAAGAATACTCTGTCCAGGACAGACGAATGCAGGACTCTGTTGACATGCCTTCATAATTTGAAGGGAGACTAACAGTAACTGATTGATTCTTATACATCACATGATATTGATTAAACAGAGTCCAAGTTTGCCTACAGGAATATCATGTGTTAAACACATCTATAGATTTGTATAGCTCTGTTACCCTGTCGAAAGCATTCTAGGGTTAAATTCACTTCTTGTAGATATTAATAGCTTGCTCTAGACTATTTCCAAGGATTCAGGTCAGACTGGCTATGACACCCTGCCTCTCTTTTTTTTCCTTATTTTGAAGCCCAATAATGTATTTATATTCCTCTAAACCCCCAGGACTCCCTCAACTTCCATGAGTTCTCAAAATGTAGAAGATTCAGAGAAAGCTCTCATTCATGAATTTTTACTTTTATTCATGAATTTTATTTTTTATGGTCTTTCTTTTAGGCAGTCATACTTCAACATGTACCTCATAATATACCCTATGTCCTCATGTTTCTCATGTACCCTATGTATACATTAAAATACTTCCTTTGGGTATTTGGTCAAATAATTCTGTATGAAGGTGCATTAAGACTGAAGCAAAGAACAGCACTGAATTCTTCAGCTTTCTCTACATCATCCTATATTTGCTCTCTTCTTTATATTTTATAATGGAAAGATACTATTTTCTTATTTTTATATGTCTATAAGATCGACCTAGCCTTTTCATGATTTTTTTCCTACCGCTTTCTAACTAACATACAGTTTTCACTTTGCACTACTTCATTTTATCTTTATTTCCAGGTTATTTTTCTATTCTTAGGCCTAGTTATGCATACCTGTCTTCCATTTTTATATGATTTCTTTCTGGTTTAGCTTATCAAAGAGCTTCTGCTGCAAGTCATAACGGTATTTTACGGTGTTGCCTGTCCGTTTTGCACCTCTCAAAAGCGTTTGCGGCTGTACTTTTACCAGAGTCTGTGTCTCCAGTTCTCAATATACCTCAGATGATCTTCCTCAAGGAGCCTACTTATCTGTTCCCTAAATTTGTCAAAGTCCATTATCCTCATTCTACTGTTATGCACCTTCCTCTATGTGAGGAAGAAGAGTGAAATGTAGGTTCCAAGTGTTTATTCAAACATGTTATTCAAACATATTCAAAATTTGAGTCTTAGACAGTTGGACAGGGTCACAAACAATTGTCATGCTCGGACTAATAATCTCAGGTCTTCAGAATGTTAAAACGATACCCCACACCCTATCCCACAACTCTCTTTTTCTTTGCAAGACTTTTGCACTTTTCCAGGAAAACCCATGTGTCTCAAAATAACCTTCTCCCCTTTGTACTAATGGTTGACCATTCAAAAGCATGGCTAGTATAAATACTGGTACTGTGTTATCTAGAGGGAAAAACATTTGATAACTAGACACAGTTAGCATTCTGTTCACCATCTTGAAGAAACTTCACTTGCAATTTGAATTCAGGAGTCCTGGGAAACACAGTTTTTAATACCTGCTAGCAACTGGTAAAAAAATCTACGTTGTTTTCCTTAAAACTACAGAGAATAGATATACGGAACAAGATGAGTACTAATATTATGGGACTGCAGAAGACTGACTTGGGTGCCAGACAAACTATGAAGTGTTTTAAAATGCAACCACAACATGAAAAGCAAACTTATTTAAAGAAAACAACAAAAAAGCCTAAGTATAAAAGAAATCTTGTATTATTAGAAGACATATAATTTGTCCGATAAGGTGCAATTTCACTTTGCCACAATTTACATCTTGTTAGCTATGTCACAATAACTACCTGCAAGCCTGGTCTTACTCCTTTGCAAACAGGAGGAGGGTAGATACATGCTGTGGGGTCACTGCACACTCAACCATGTGTCAGCATACTGTAGCTGACATTTGGCAACCTAAACCTTGGATCACGTCAGAGAAACCGTTTGTGTCGACATCATCAAAACCAGTTCTCATTGAACCCCAGCATTACCGTTAGGATAGCCTGAAAATATTTTGGCTAAAACATTAATTCCCTTGAATTTTTAATGTTTACAGTGTATACTGTACATGCCTAAACAAGACTGGAGTGATGAATTTTGCTGTCTAACAGAGGTGGTTTACCTCAGCAAATAATTTCTCACGTTAATAACCTTTCTTACAGGAGTTGAGTGACCTTGTATAAACATATTCGCTCTTTCTACCAAAAATTAAAACAAGTAGCATGATTTGACAATCCATCATTTTCCTTCCTACAAAATAATAGAAAGAAGGTGCAAATCCCAAATGTGTTACATAAATTATGCATGTTATCTATACACTACAGAATTCTGAGAACATACACATTTCCATAGCTTCTAATTGGACTTTTTACAGATAAGATGTTTCCCACTGGGAAGCAGTTAAAAATAAAGACAGACAGTTGTCCCCACCCCACCATGACCCCAATCCACCATGAAATCCAAAATAAACCCACAAAGACGTGTCCTGGTTTCGGCAGGGATAGAGTTAATTTCCTTCCTAGTAGCTGGTACAGTGCTGTGTTTTGGATTTAGGGTGAGAACAATGTTGATAACACACTGATGTTTTAGTTGTTGCTAGGTAGTGTTTACACTAGTCAAGGACTTTTCAGTTTCCCATGCTCTACCAACTGAGAAGGCTGGAGGTGCACAAGAAGCTGGGAGGGGACACAGCCAGGACAGCTGACCCAAACTGGCCAAAGGGATATTCCATACCATGTGACGTCATGCTCAGTATATAAAGCTGGGGGAAGAAGAAGGAAGGGGGGGACGTTTGGAGTGGTGGCGTTTGTCTTCCCAAGTAACCGTTATGCGTGAGGGAGCCCTGCTTTCCTGGAGATGGCTGAACACCTGCCTGCCCATGGGAAGTAGTGAATGAATTCCTTGTTTTGCTTTGCTTGTGTGCGCGGCTTTTGCTTTACCTATTAAACTGTCTTTATCTCAACCCACGAGTTTTCTCACTTTTACCCTTCCAATTCTCTCCCCCATCCCACTGCGGGGGGAGTGAGCGAGCGGCTGCGTGGTGCTCAGTTGCCAGCTGAGGTTAAACCATGACAAGATGGCATCACTTTACAAAACAGAAGAGCTTTTTTAAACTTTTCCTTGGAAGTACAGGAATTGGGTCATGTTGCATTTAGTAAAGATGGACATCAAGGGCCTGCAACTGTAGGAAAGATATTGTTATAATACAAAGTCTTATGATAAGGCTGAAATTCAGGATGCATTAATATGAAATGGGATGGTTTTGAGGGTTTGATATGTTCAAGAGTTTGATTAGTTGGCAATACATATACTTCAATAAGAGAGCAAGAACAAAGTATCAAATGAGTTCCTACAATCTAAATACTACTTATCAATATGTCAGAACTGCTTTGTAAAAGCCCTGTCCGTGTCTGCTCAGAACATTAAATCAAACCAAACATCTAAAGCTAGTAAGCAGAAAATTGGGTTTCCAAAACCAATTCCAGTATTTAAAATAAAGGATCGTACACAGCATTAAGCAAGATAGGTATCCTACAAATTTCAGTCAATACTAGCAGGATCATGTAGCTCAGTACAGGTGAAAAAATGAAGACATTATTTATTTTTTATGAGCATAGCTAAAAAGTAAACCACTGAAAAACTGTCCCAAAAGATTAATGAAGTTGAATAATGGATTTAAAAGGAAAAAAAAACAAACAAACTGTGTTTTGAATAGTCTTTTATGCTATTGAGATCAAATCACTACTCTTGATCTTAACTAATGTTCCTATCACAAGTTTGCTTTTGTATTTATGATACACAACGGTAATAACTTTCAATTTCAAGTAATCAAGAACATAATTTGAAATCTAGTATTTTATTCATGATGGTTACTGAAATATATGTTTGTAAACATAATCAAGTCCTTCTGGCTTAACTCATTCTCAGAATATCACCCACAGAGTTACTAACCCTGACCTTTTTCTTTGGAATAAAGCATACAACAGAACTCAGTATGTTAAATGTGTGAAAGCAAATGTAAAATAACCTGGGTCAATAGGGCTTATTTATGGCTACTGGATAAAGTGAGTCCAAAAAATTTCAGAACAAGCATACAGAAAAGTTTTTTTGTCATACCCCAGCTGTCAAGAAGCATTAAAAGCAAACAAGCAAGCCAAACGCCATGGTTTCTTAATATGGTAAGGATATGGAACATAATCCTCTAGAAAACTACTTACATACTAAATTTAGTATTCACTATTTCAATAGTGGGTGCAAGAGTGTTTCATAAAAAGCTAAAAGAGGCAGAGGAGATGGATAAATAAAGATATGATTTACAGTCAGAATTGTATGAAGGACTTAGTAAAACTTAAAATCTTTGAAAATATGCTAAACTTTGGCTAACCACAGAAATTTAGGTTTCAGCCCAGACTCAGTGAAACATCTACTAAAACAAAAGCAAACAACTGCACTGACAGCATAATTGTTTTCTATTTTGTAGTTGGCATTTCGTAATGTGACAACTGTCCAAAGATTGGATGAGATTCAGTTACCTAAACAGAGATGTCTAATGCCATTTAAAATGCCCCAGACTCCCTCACATGACAGATTATGACGTATCTGCTGTCTCATAAGGTAGATAGAACATAGGACTATTAGGTCAACTACACCCTTTTAGAAGAGCAGTGTACTTGGGATATGCCAGGGCATTCCAAACTGCATGGGACAACTATGTTCAGGCATCTGAATTCCATCCAAAGTATCCACATTTTTATTCCTTACTTCCCTGGTACAGACATTGGCTAAGAGACTTTTTTATTGTTTCCAGACATGTAAAATTGCACACACACTTTTGATTTCACCATTATGCACAAGCCTTTCTTTTCTACCTGTTCAGCTAATTTATTAGTGCTTTAAAATAATGCCGGTGTAACAATTTCTGTTCATGTTCATTCTGATCTTAGCCTTAATAGGTTCATCCTACCTATCTTCAGGCTACTAACTATGGTACCTACATTAATTCAGTTTTAGTTGTAGATTCTCAGCATGATTTAACCCACCTAATATCTGAACCACCTTCTGCTGTTACCTTTATTTTCCTTTTAACTATCCAAGAAGTGCTAAGTTTAGCACTTCAGCTGGCTACTTAATTTTAGAGGGACCCCCAGATCAATTCTCAGGTGTGGCAAAACTAAAATTCAGCAAAGATGTGTGGCAACTGTCACAAGCTGGCTCTTCACCTTCGTGCTCCTCTCATCTCAGATACACCAAGGGCTGGGTGGCTTACGACAAAAATTACTTGGTGGTTTAGGACTGGAACTGAGAATGAATTGCAGGCATGTCTCCATGCAGTACAATTGGAGTCAGCTGACTGGGATGGGATGGAGACAGTGACACTCAGAGCACAAAGGAGAGCTCTTGCAGGAGGAGGAACTCAGACATGAATTCTATTATTTCTTATTAAAAATAAATCATTTATTCTGCAAAACAGCAGCACAGCTCTCAACCTTAACTCTTTACCCAATTTAATGTTAAAGCAATTCATTGCTCTACTGCATGATAGTTTTTTCAAGTCATTCTGAAAATATGAAGAGACCTGATCCTAAAAGAGGCCATCTGGAGATTTACCCAGATTCAATTAGGAAAAGATAAACATAAACTTAAGACCTTCTCCCCAGAACTCAACAACCTCTCCCACCGCATACAGGCATGTGGATATAACATCAATATTAACCCTGCATTACACTCTGTTACTACTTCAGGGCTTTCTACACTTATCGGAAAAGTAAATGGACCATCATATGGAGCACTCTCCCCTTCTTTTGCACTGCAGTAAAATCACAAACCCTCTTCTCAGAGCCTGAAGTTTTTGCTCATACTCTGTGCTCTTCCTGGTGTCCACGGGAACAGCCAGAAAGTACAACCATTGCAACTTCCAGTAGAGCAAAAATTGCATTTAATACTGAGGGTTCGGTCCAACTTTCAGAGTTCATACAATAAACTGACTGGTAAAATATTGTCAAGACTTTTCTTTCAACTTATATTAATTTTTATACAATCTATTTGATGAGAATTTATTTAATTAAAATCACATTATCTATTACATGAGTCACTGATTCCCCAAAATGCAAGGTTACTTACTTTGAATAACTTACAGAAAGCTCTTCATTCCTGATGAAGACAAACTAAAAATGTACTTCAAATTGAAAACAAACAAACAAACAAACAAAAGAACAAGGGAAGAGGGCAAATGCTGGGAACTGAGAAGGAAGCTGGAAGTACTGTGAAAGCAGAAGTGGTAATGAAGCAGAAAAGACTGGAGAGAAGTTGACATTACTGGAGGGCTCTCCCAGACAACAGGCAAATGGGGGTTTACTGCAGTGGAAGAAGAAAGGCAGAATAGGTTTAAAGATATAATTTCGCAACAAACCAGGCTTCATGCTTTTTACCCTTCATGGAATATGTTTTTGCTGAAATTCTGTTTTTTTAATGCAAACCCTTTAGACCCCCAAGAAATTCTCCTCACCCACACTGTGTTTTCTGGCTTGAATAAGTTTGTTAGTAGATAAACACTGCCGCTGCCTCATGCTTGAAAAGTTTTGAATGTAATTGACTGTCAATGATATGATGATTTATAATGCAATCTGCTGCTACTTCTGCTGCTGCAGATAACTCTAATTTGCCTCTATTGTATTAGATATGATGAACTTGACAATCACTTTCAATTTTCCTATTTGGCTTTCATTCAGGTTGATGTGGCCAGTAACAGTGAATTTTCATTGTTCTCCCCTGAAAGCAATAAAGGAACAGGAGCTTGTTTTATATGAAGCAGTTGGCTGTTTCCAAAAGACTCATTTATTGTGTAATGAAGCTTCTGCCAAGCAAAATATTTAGCAAAAGTGTGGACTGAAAGTTTTGTTTTAAATCTTTATGTTTTACTGAATCAAATACTGGCCCAATTGTGCTACATGGAAAAGAAGATAGGTAACAGGGAGAAAAGGAACCTACAAACATGATGGACGCTGTACCAGCTGGTTAAGATTACACAGTCCTATAATTCTGGTCATACTAAGACCTGGAGGCTTTGGCTTCTCTAGGGAAGACATGTGAAAGAGATCGAGATGTTCATGGTTTCTGTCTTGGCAGAAAACTAATAAGGAATGGAAAGGGAAAGTGATAGAAAAGAGCCCAGTGCACATAAAAATGAGTTTAAAGATATGCTTCCCAGACAAGAAAGTACCATTTGACAACCTTTCAATTTACAGCTGCGCTATCTTGTAAGGCAACTACTCAGGAAGTTAAAATATTTGATTATTACTAACCATAGAGATAAGCAAATCAGTCTTAAAGTGATACACATTAGACTATGAAAATACTTTGTGGCTTTGGATAACCCAGCTTCCAACCTCTCAGGTATTTTCTCTTCTTATAAAGGAAATATAATGACACCTGCATTTGTTCTACCTTGGTTTGGTGTGCACAGACGAAATGTAAGAGGTAAAAATGACATATTTCCAGTCCACATAACAGCTTCTACTTACAGAGTTGCATCTGTTTCCTCATCTAGCAAAGTTTTCATAACTAGTTGTAATGCACTCGGTAAAGTCACTCCAGCTACCACATGGAAGAATGAGCCAGGTCCTATTCTGCCTCATCCATCACCAAAAAGGACTGACATCTAAGTTTCAATAAGTAAACTCTATTCTGTGGGTGAGACATGAGAGACAGATTTAAGATCTCAAGTTCAGTTTGAACAGCTGGCAGTTAGAAAAAATATTTTTTGACTTGCAAGCTAAACACTTTTAACAGGGAAATCATTGAGAAAGAATAAATATGGAACTCCATGCTGTCATTTTCACAGTTACCTTTTTGACTGTAACTGCATTTCAAGAATGACATGATTTACATGCTCTTTACACTTTCTGTGTATGAGCATTAATCCCATTATCATTCATCCACAAAAAACTATATTGCTGTAAAGGTTAATTTAGTTTCCAAATAATATGAACAAACTTTTTTAAAAACAAACTTTTCAGAAGCTTAGGCCAAGTTTTGGGGAAAATTAACTGTTTTTCTCTTTTTCCCCAATTCAGCCATAACTAGCAATAATGCTTTACACTTGTTCTTACTTACAGTATAAAATATCACCAACAACAGCATAAAGAATGTTGTTATAAAATATGTGGAATGCACAAATGCAAAGGTTGAGAGGAACTGATATCATTTTCTGGGCACTTGTTATAGTAATTCAGGATTGGAAAGCATTAAGTGATTGCTTTTCCCTTGCAAAAAATTTGTGAGAATCTGTAACTAGACCTTAAGCATACACTTTAAACATTTTACTTCTTTAGAAACAGGACACATTTTTATTAGTCAAACGATAATGCAATTGTTTTCTGAAAGGCTTAGGAATTATTTTTTGAGTAATTTGTTCATAAAGCTTGTAGAAGAAACAAAAGATATACCCATCCTTGATCAATATGGGGGAAAAATGCAAGTGTCTTCAAACATATGAATTTATGTTGTATAATTAATATAATCACACATCAGTAGAGCAAGCTGCATCACTTCACCTTTAATGGCTGGAGTTACCGAAGAAGAGATTTCATCTGGAGACAAATGTGAAACTGATTACAGATTCTAACGGAATCAGCTAGAACAACGAAGGTAGTATTATGATGTGGAAAAATGCCTGCAGTTACATACAGATAGGACATGAGGCAACAATTTAACAAGATAAAATCTTTTGTATGTGGCCTATCTTTCAAACAGAATTTTACTTTTACTCTCCAAGAAGAATTTCAAAGATGCTCTGCCGCTTCTGCTTTATTCACACAGAGCAACATTTATGGATAGAAACTCAGCAGTGATCTGTGGCCGTACACCATGAGAGACTATATGGACTGCATTTCTCTACACCAGGTAAAGTGTGGGCTCTAAGTACATACGCACAACATTTTCTCAGTCTTGAAACTCAATGATCAACTTAAATGCAAAAATGTCAACTGACTTTTTTGCAGCCCTCGGAGACAAACGAGCAAGAATTGCAATTGCATCTACAGAACCGCAGTCCATGCTTGCAGGCATAAGCTTTACTCTTTTTCCCAATGAAATAAAAAGAAAAGATCTTTCCTTCAGTATAAAAGCAAGTAAAGTTTGTTGTTTAGCAAAGATCTTGTTTAGTATAACTGGTTTGTGTCAGTATACACTGCTTCAAAATTTAAATGCCTTTCAGTCCCAGAAAGCAGAGGCAAAACAAAAGAGAACACTCGACTGAGAACGGAAATGTAAAATTACAATGTAGCAACAGTGCAGAAACTTAGCAAAAGCTACATGTTCCTACAAGTTTGCTATCATATACATATTTGCTATTATCTGTTGGAGTTTTCAGATGATACCTTACTCATATGTTAGTAAAGTTGGGAAAAAAACCTCGTGAGATACAGGCTGGTTATGGCTGACATACTAAATTGTAATTCATCCCCTTCTGTCTACCATGTTATTTGTAGAGAGAGGAAGAAAAAATGAAGACAAGCTTTTTTTGGTGGCTTGTTTAACCTGTTAAAACCTATTCGAGGTAATCCCTGCTCCACAGTGGCTCCCAGTGGGAGATGTAAGCTGGCAGCAATACAAGCATTCCCCCAAAAAACTGCAACTGAGACATTTCTTTTAAAGTATACTCTAAGAACAGGAGCTGAACTCTTAAAAAAAAAAAAAAAAAGAAAAATATTTTTCTATATGCAGTTACCAGTATGGCACCTCAAGTTAACAACAGAAGATGAGAAATCCCCTGTGCCTTTATGTGATAACATTTAAATCGCAAGTTGTTGAAAAACTTGTTGAAAAATGAACCACCACACATACATGAGCTAAGCATGCGATTCCTCTCTGGAGTTGGCCTCTGGGGTTTCAATCTTGTAACAATTTTAGCTATATAAGCAAAATTTCAGCCTTCTGTACTCTAAGCACCAGATTAAGTTTTTAGGAGCTCTGTATGTCTTCATCAGGACAGTTACATATCCTAAGTGTTTTACTTTCCCTATCATGCCAACGAAGTTTATGAATATAAATTTCTAGGCAGAAAAAGGTATTCACTCTTTAAACCAGAAGCCCTTTGAAATTTGGTGTCTCTTTGAAATTCACTGCTCTATCAAACAAGTAAAACAAGAAACATGCACAAAACAGTGCCTGAACACATCACACTGTATACAGCTCCTCTGAACTGTGGTAAGCACTACCTGAATCCTGCAATGTGTAGAGAGCTCAAAAAATGAAGTTATTATTAGAGCTTTTATGAACACATAAAAGCAATCCAGTGATGAAGAACTTCCTAGCATTTTACAGTGCAGCTTTGCTACTGAAGCAGCAGCATGTAGTTAAAGAATTCAGTTTTTCTAAAAAGATGCTTCCACATGCACCCTTTGATGACAGCATCATAAATGTATTCTGAGAAAAAAAAAAGAAAAAAAAAGTCCTCACTATTTCTCCTTAATGTTATCCTTTCCTTCTCCCCCTCATTGCTATAGAACACACAGACCAACATTTTCAGATCTGACACTTAACGGCTCAGCTCCTGAATCCATGTGGGGTATATTTAACTGCAATTTTTATTCAATTCACTATGGGTGCAGACACTTAGCTTTACACACCATATCTGAAACCGTTGGTTATAGTTCAGACAAAATTGTGTCACTGGGTGGGAAACCATAATATCAGAACTGATGAAAGACCGCGTTCCTTTTAGATTGTACTACATAGCAGAAATAGAAGAAATATTTAAAAGGCATTGAAAGACAGGTGGTGTGGTGTGGTTTTTTTGAGAAACTGAACTGTAAGAGTGAGAGAGAAAAGGGGAATTTAGCTCTCATATAAAGAGCTGGACTGCCAGCATTAGAGACTGTTTTCATTTATAGAGAGAACTGCAAGCAGCAAAGAACACTAGCATGCTTATTGTCAGTGAATAGCATAATTTACCTTTAAAAGTACCTCTGAAAATGAAAAAAAAGTCAATATAGCTGTGATAACCAAACTAATCTTTGCAATCTCCATTCAAGTGAGAGAGAAAAATATGTATAGGAGACTCCAAATCGAAATCTTCAGTCCACGTCATTGCAGAGGTTTCTTAACTAATTTAAATATTTGTAGTCATTTTGGTTTTGAACATTTTATTATGAATAAATAGCAATAAATGTATTTCCTGATCTATACCTTTAGAGGGTGTTCTTAGTGTTTCAGTTCTCAGACATCAAATATTTTCTCAAACAGAAGTGGTAGTGGCATTTGCTAAAACATGTATTTTGCCAAAATGGCATTTAACCAAAACCAGGTTTCTCCTGTTTCTAAGCCTTGTGTTCTACTGAACTTCAGTTCCATATTGGCAGCCCTGTTGTGCAAACCACCTGGAGCTGGGGATCACCTGGCTTCTGGTTTTGTTGATGCAGAGACAAAAGTCCCGATGCTGATGGAAATTTTGTGGCTGCACGCATTTAAGCATGCCTTAGGGGCCTGATTAACTAAATTATCATACAGATTAGCATCCAGTCAGGGTGTGCACCCATACTTCCTTCCTCTAGGATGAAAGGGGTTCAAAAGGGGGAAAGCCTGGAACATGAAGGCCTTGTGCTAGTTGCAGAGTCAGAATGTGACCAGTCGATATGTGCGTCCAGCCCTGGGGCTTTGTGTAGCTAAAGCCTCAGGCTCATTTCCAGGACCTGACCTTGATCTGTGATTTCTGAGCCCAGTTTTCCAATAGAAACAAAACATTTTCTTTAAGTGTCCAGTAAAAAGAGCTATTTTCAGCATAGTTTGGTTTTTGTTTCATTTTTCCACCTATATAAAATACTCTCCTGTTTTTCCTGTTTAGCAACTTGAATTTCAAAATAGTAACCTAAAAGAAAATGCTCTGGATCAAATCCTTCAAACTTGTCAATGGCTCTGAACTTTATAAATTACATCAAAAAGAAAAAGAAAAATAATCTCTTTTACAATCACAGGCTTTGGGGCTGCATGCTATTCTGGTAAACAGAATGTTCAGGTGGGATAATGTTTTTTAATAGCAGTACATATCATACTAGTTAAACAGAGATAACATTACAGTGCTGTCAGAAAATCTCACCACAGAAGTTAATTCATGATGGTAATGAGCTTGTGCCACTTTATGGGGAATAATAGCAAATTAAACACAGGGAAGGTTTAGGTGCCTATCCACGAGGGACGCATGCAGAACAGGCAAAGACTGCACAGGTGCAGTTTCACCCTCCACCTAATTGCTGCCTGCCACTGAAAAAGATAATCCTAGTCCTCTTCATCTCCCAGCACTCCTGCAGCGAGGAGATAGTTGGTTCTTACTGATTAGTGGAAAAGAACATTTTTTTTCCTTTTAAGGGATACAAGATAAGCAACAGGAAGCACAAGGATATAAGGGCTGGGAGCATCCTTGCTGGCAGCAGCCTGTAATTACATCAGATTAGGTACAATGTGATACTATGCTCAAGGCCGTCTGAAGTTTTAGCACTGCCCATTACATTTTGGTAGACAGAAGAGAAGAAGGGAAAGCTCTGCTGTTTACAAGAACTGCTGAACTGCATATTATTAGCAGTATCCTAAAGAAAATTGACACTTTAGCAAGGTAAAGTTTGTTTAAACCCCAAATTTTCTAGTGTGAGGGTACATGTACTCCTAGCAATGCTTCTGTGAATAAATTAAAATTAACCTCCAGTGTATCTCGTCTACCAACCAGACGCTGCTCTCTGTGCTGCAATAAAAGTGAGGTTTCAAAACCATTACCATGAATTCTTCTTTCCCACTGTTTATTCTGAGGCTGCCTCTACCGTTCTGACTTTGAAGACTCATAGATCCCTGTTATAAGTAATAGCTCTATTTACTGGCCCAGGCAATTACTGGTTGTACCTGACCACAGACAGTTTTAGTCAGAAGCTACAAGTACAAACACACCAGGCTTAGCTTTCCTGTTTAAAGCTCCAGTCAGGAGGTCACAGATGATACCGGAAAATTTGTCCAGCACACTGATAGTAAGAGAGAAAGACAGGTAAATAAAGCAACTTCGTTCTCTGTTGCCCCCAGAAACTTTCTGGGTATTAACCAGCAGCTGTCATGGTTACAGAGATTAGGACGGGTGAAGACTGGCATCGGTACTGCAATAATAACTCCTACATTTATTCTCCTTTGGATGACAGGGTAAAGCATGCTCTGGCCACCTCTCTTCCAAACACTGCCAAAAAAAAATGGCAGTGGGAAATATTTTAATGCACAGAATTGCTAGTTCTCATTGAAGTTTGTCTTTTTTTTTTTTTTTTTAAACTCCAATAGACTGACAGATCTTTCAAGGATTTAGCATCTATCAGTCTGTTAAGCTGACAATAGTAAAAGGTTTGGGATGGGGAGCTGGGGGAGAGGGTGAGAATGACAGTGGATAAGATGAAGAGAGAGGAAAAACAAATATTCTTGCATAATACCTAAAAGAACTTTTCCCTCCCCCTTTACAGTAAAATTTATTCTGTGCATCAGTTTCTACACAGAGACTATAAATCCAAGTTATATAGCCACATACCAAATGCACCAGGGGAAGCCACTTCTCTTTTTTCCTTGATAAGGTGTCCCCTTCTGCCACTACAAGATGAGTAAATTACTCCACCTGTCTAACTGATCCCCAGTATTCAGCCTGACACTGACAATGGCAGTGCACCTGTTAGTGTGATGGACAAGTGATTGGCAGCATGGCATTTGCTGCTTTCTGTAATAAGTTGGTTATTATACAATGATGTTGACAATCTAGAGAGACTGCAAATATTAAAGTGTAACTAGGTACAGGTTTGAAAAAGAAAAAAAAAAACAGGTTATGGGTGAAATGTGACCCTGAATAAATTTTATGCCAAAGGCTTCTTTCATTTTGAAAAGAAAAATATCAAATTCTTTCTTAGGAGCAAATTATTCTATTTACGTGTAGCCACCAAATGTCAATTCTGAGTTTTCCCATAAACTAAGCACAAGATTGCAAGTCACTGCCTTGACCAGTTTCTCAGGCATATTGCATCTATAAATGGAAAAAGTATAAGCAACTACAGCTGCAGTCTTTGTAAGAATACGCCTTCTGCAGCCATAGTAAACTACCACTTTGATGCAACTATTCCGTTTTCTTCCCCATGGTCCTACTATGTGTCTCCCTTCTGTACAAGCATCACTCTGGACTAAGTGTCACTGTATTGTCTGGGGACAGACAAAAGCTTCACCAGCTATTAGCAGCTGGAAGTCTGAATGGCCTTGGTATTTAACAGAGTTACCTAGGATGCCAGTCTGTAGGCTATAGAACTTACTGGCCCACCTTGGAAAAGAGAATACAGCTCCATTCTGGAATTTAGCAAATGATAAGAAAATTTCAGGCAAATGAATGTTTCATTTAAACCCAGCATCTTGTTTCCAGCTGTTACCAGTATCATGTAGAATAAATCCACTGTACCAATTAGGCACCTCTGAGGTCATCTCATCCCTATCATATTTTCATCCTAATTTTTAATAGTGAGGAATTAGTTTAAACCGTGAAACGGGGAATTTTATCCCCAATATTATTCTGGCTAGCATTACTTATTGTAATGATTGATATGCTTGCTCTTCACTTAAATGTCTACAAACTTTCTAGGAGTTTACATTTTTTATTATGTCAAACTGTAATACACGACAGTGCCAAATTGTTACTGTTTTCCATGAAAGCATTTCACCCTGGAGTGTGTGAAACTGTGATTAAACATAGGCAACTCATGCAAATTATAAAACCTGAAGATTATAATGTGACGCTCCAAAACCTATGGAATTCTAATTATATTGTTTACATAAATACTACTTGACTTTCCTTTTCCTTTAACTTTGATATAATAGATGTATAATGATATAGGTCCTGTTCAGCAAATGACATAGTATATGAATTTTACATGGTGTTCTAACTGAATTGGTAATCGTGCTTCCAATGGCTACGTTTGTCCTAGTAATCTGAAGAGCAGCAGGTCACAGCCTTGAACTCTGGCACATATATATCCGCATGGTCAAATTGTTCACTAGCCTGTAAACTGTCCACTGTTTTGACTGTGAAAACTTCTTGCAATCCCTTTACATGGTTCCAGCTGTCAGTACGGCCTGAGACTGCTCTCTTAGCAGGCAACCTTTTCTGGGGAGGGGGAACAGACAGACAGGGAAGGTGGACAATAAATGTTTAGGTGTATGGCTGTGATCAGTGCTGTGACATTTAAAGAATGGAATTTTCTAAATCCTTTTGTTAACCTCTAATCAAACCCAACAAATTCCAGAGAAATGGACAACACATGGAAATATGTGCTTTAAATCAACGTTTAAGCAGTAAGCCTTAACTGTCCTTGTCATACCTCATCATAGATTGTTTTCAAAAAAGATAATAAATGCGTCATGCAACCTTACTAAAAAGCTTCCACATCTAATTTTGAAGTGCACAGCTTGAAGTTTTTCTGCAAACAGAAGGCTAATTGCTGATTCATGATGTTACTATTAGAAAAAAATCCACAAGATTCTACTCATCTCCTGAAAGGAAATATAGTTAAAGCTTAGAAATGAAATTATCATATTGTGTGTTCACATGACACCATTAACAATTTGTGTATTTATTAATAGCTGATAAATTAATAATGTCTTAATAAATTTGTAATCCACAGTAACTGATTATCCACAAGTCTTATAATTCAGCATTTAGGTTTATAACCATGGGTTTCAACTACATATTGCAACTTCTACAGATCTGCATAAAGCCATACATAACACATGGTATTCACAACTGCAACATGCTCAGAAAATACATCGAAATAACTTCCAACCCTTTTTAAAAATTAGGAGGTATTTCAAATAATTATTTCTTATATATAGCTGTTACTAATACGTACACACGCACACAAAGACAAATATATACACACACACACATACAGAAATACTTTTCTGTTCTAAGTTTAGTGGGGGGAAAGTAACTGAATTAAAAGAATGCTGAAACAAGCAGTTACACACTCTGAATGACTGCTGCAATGCAAAATCTAGTCTCACAAAGCTTGCATAGTGACTTGAAATCTATCATTTTTTTCCAATCCAAATGCTATTTTTCAATTCAGTGGGCCTCAAGCTTTTCAACAAACGGGATCAATTTGAAGCTACTCATTCAAAAGGGCTTCTTAAATGCCAGTCCTAGAATTCAACATGACAGAAGAGACAAAGAGTCATCTTCATTTCCAGTCACAATCAGCTCTGCGCCCAGCCCCACGTCAGCATAGGGCCACTGGACCGTGCTATAGGCGCAAGTCGCTCAGGAAAGAGCAAGCAGCCTTCCAGGTTTTTTCCTAATTGCAATTAGGGCAAGAAAATTACATAACTTTTTAAAATACAAAGTGGTTTTTTTTTAATATCACTTCCTTCGGACAACTCAGAACTATTATACCAGGGTACGAATGGAAGAAGTGATTGCTTTTTGATTCCCACATACAGGAACACTACCCACTTTCAGTGACTTCACTTGGTAAGTGGTAAACTCAGTCCTCAACATGCAGTACTTTAACCTGCGTAAGCCCTAACCGTGCTCAATCACAATTACACAGCACAAACATATGCCAGAGGTCTTACACCAGAGATCTGGTAACAGTTTGGGAAAGAATGCAGTCTCTGATAGCTGTGAAAACTGCTGCCATGATACCATCCTTGTGAAGGGGGAGGTGGTAAATGAAAGTTCAAAAGACTCTGGAGCAGCTGCTCTGTCTCCAATGCACACCTTTACCCACGTAACCTAGCTCTTTGATCTCTTGTAGAAATTTGGCTGCCTTATGCTGTTTGCAAGCAGAAGGTACGTCACTGCAGATCCATTTGTATGCAGCTGATTTGTTGCTATACAAATTCTTTAAAAAGACAAAAAAGAGCTGTGCTGGTAAATAGTACAGAAAGAAAGAACTAAGTGTAGGAAGCACAGCTCATGTTTCAATAAAGGCCACGGAAACAGGAAAGTACATTAAAATTTTTATAGGAATAGTAACAAAAACACAGAAGTGGAAGAGATTCTCAGATATTGAGAGGATTGAGAAAGTTCTTGCTGTACTGGTTTGGACATTTACACGCAGAAAGTGTAGGACCAGACAGAGAGAGTAGGACAACGGAAAAAGTAAAGGTCTATTCAAAGATTTTTCCTACCTCTAAAAATTGTCAATATAAAGATTTGAGAGACAGAACACAACAGGCAAACTTACTTTTTTTTTACCAGGCTCTGTTGAGTATAACTTTGCTCCCTAGCCTTTTTTTTTTTTTTTTTCTTTTTGTGCCATCATCTTCTCATTTGCTGTAACACAAGCTAGCAGCAGAACAGGTATGTCAACTGGATACAGTGCCCCACCTTCAACTCTTAGCGCCTTTGAAGCCCAGCAGAATGTTACCTCTCATGAGATGGCACCCCATCTGTCCAGGTTTTTGAAGTGCTGAGCTGTCCCAGCCAAGCAGACAGCATCCTGGCACATCTCTCAGAGAAGACTCTCCACTCTGTTGTGATGCCACAGCATCTCAAGTGCGGAAGGTTAATAGTATGAAAAAATTATGAAATATTTTCATGTCTAGAGAAAGCAAAAATACCTTGAGCTGGCCCAGAAATGCATTCTGTTCTCACGTTTAGCTGCTGGTTAACTGTGGAACTGTGTCACATAATAAATTAACATTCCTGAAAACAGCACACCTGTCTTGCCCTTTAGAAGCTCAGTTACATCCAAACAAATGAGGGCATTCTGATAGGTGTCCTTTCCACAGTACAAAAAAGGCCATAAGTTTTGTTCACAGCCAGTTCTGCTGTGTTGTTTTGTTTGCTTTTTATTTTCCCTTTTTACAATATTTCTGATTGATAGTTCTATCAAATCTGTGGTAGTAACCAACTGGCAAACAATACTCCAGTGGAAAAACACAACAGAATTTAATACAGATAAAAATAGAGTTCTACAGAAGTTTTTTCTAAACATGCACAAAACAACCATGGTGTATGGGCATCTTTTAAGTCTACCTACTTAATTTTCTAACAGGATTATATGGCAAGACAATACACTGAAAGTGCTAGGTATGGTACTCAGGTATTATTTCCACTAGCAGATATTCAGTTCAACAGAGCAAGTTACTGAAATTATTATCCATGACCGTCCCTACATATTTATTCAACAAATATAAAATTTAGACATGTATAGAAGGCAATCTGAATGTGGCTCATAATATTCTAGATTTTATAAAATGTTTAGAAACAAATTATTTAAAAATATTACATCCTAGTAACTCCATGGAGTTTATTTTGGAAGGCCATCCCAAACTGTCACAATGTGGAGAAGACTGAATCATCAACTAATATCACCTTGTCCTCTGTTTATATTGAACATGTGATGGTTATCTGTGAAAGCTACCCTCTGTGTATGTCACAATATATATTTTGCAAAACAATATCATTTTTTTCAGAGAAGATAGGATATAGTAGTGTTATTTTCTTATAGGCATCCTTTTGTCATGTTCTTTTTGCCTCACAGCCTGTATAACACACCCAGGTACCAACTAGGTTACATTAGTAATTTGATAGACCCAGCATCCATCAAGATTTCAGTCAAGAAATCTATTAAATCTACTGAAAATGAATCTTTTGACAAGTCATGCTATACTCCTAGTAACAGTTCTATTCTTTTGTCGTAATAAGTCTCTTAGCACCATCACACGATTGAGAAATCATTAAGACACAGTCCCTCTTCTTTAAAGGGTAAGAAAAATCAGAAAAAAACTTCCCTAGTAGGGAACTATATGCTATTGACTCAATTCTAAATAAAATCATGTTGTACCAAAACCGCATTCTACAGTTGGGAAAGGTCCTTCTACTGGCCATTGATATAATTTACAGCAGAGAATCAGAGTTAGCATATACTATGTCCATGTATTCTTTTCTTTACCCTGAATCAGAAGAATCACTTTATTTTTTCCTCTTCACGGAAAATCTGAAATCCAGTGCTAATTAACTGTAAACTATGATAACTGCTAGAATGCAAGAAATTTCTTGCCACCTTGAAGGCTCTCTAGGTATTTTTGAAGTCTGGGTGTAGAGGCTTAAATTTTAACCCTAGAAGCAGCATTAAAATCAGAGTATACCAATTAAAATATCTCCTGAACCAAGAAGAAAGCATTTTACTGACTTCGCTGGATTTTGAATCTGGACCTTGAAGACTGGTACAAGACAACATGACCAATGGAAGTGGCATTACATAAAGCCCTAACCATTGTATTAGTCAAAACCTTTCTCTGCACAAGGGTCATTCAGAGCTTTTCTGTAAAGCACAGAACAGGTACACACCACACTAAGATCAATCAGATCAATCCTTAAAAATTTTCTTCATGTTTATAGGCGGAGAAGTTGAGGAAATACACCACCTTGCTGTACAGGATCTTCAAGCAAACATTTAACAATATCCCCAAACATTATGATCCTGCATTTAGCATTATTAAGCCAAATCTACTGCGATACCCTGTTGACATCAGTTTGTAGTATCTCAATGCCTGTGAAGGCTTATTCCCACAGTCCCATTCAAAAAAATTCCGTAAATGGACTAAAACGACAATATTACAAAAGCTTTTCCTAATTATGAGCAAATATTATAGGTTTTTAAAAAATCGCTAAAAATAAATAAATATGAGAGAGAAAAAGAAAGAAGCAAGCTTTCTATGCATCTCTTAGTTACATCAGTTTTCCTGGCCTGTCCCTTCAACTACACACATCTTCTCCCTGGAAGAAAAGGTGAAGTGACGGATTTTTGCATTCAGAAGCACAAATACACTATGTTCTTTTACTTATAAATGTCTACAGTGATGCAGAGAAAGAATGACAAGGGAAGGCTTATCATTAATTGCTGGCATCGTGCCAGTTGACTCTCTCAATACAATGCCTTCTCAGAATCTGAGGAAAATGAAATATGTAAAAGAGAAGATCAGAAAGCCTAGAGAATCTTTATGCAAGTATTAAAATGAGAGGCAAATCAGACAAGCGTGTGTGTGTGTTTTTAAGAAATTCTGCCCCACACAAAGAATAGGAAATTAATTAATTGCACAAGAAATACTGTGTGCATACATTATGCTTTTCTTCCACTGACAAAAGAAATACAGACACAAACATTTTTACTTTGCAAATGTACTTCCTAGGTCAAGTTAAGTCTTTATAAAAAAAAAAATTGATCCTCATCAATGCTAATTAATAAACATTTCTGAGTGATGTTCAGGTATTTAAGCTAGAAACCACAGTTTTTTGCCTGCTGTGCATGTCAAAGTATCTAAGTTTTAATACTGATTTATCATTTAATGTTAAAAGACTGCCCACTATTCTTAGTTTTCAACACTGCTCAGAATGCTAGTAAAAAAAAAGAACTGTCATTTCTATAAAAAAACAAACAAACACAAAGTCACACTGGATTGATTTGCTTTAAATACTTGGGGATATCATTATTTAGCTGAACAACAGTTTTTATCCAGTAAGTTCTCCCTGCACACTTTAAAAGAGCAGCTCAGTATGACAGAGGAAACACAACGTTCAGAACAAGTCGTTTATATGTGACAATATAAATTATTCCTTCCAATGTGTTGATGAAAAACATATTTCTATTTGTTTGAGGTACCACACATCATAGTAGAGAATCCTTTAGACTGAGTCCATTCATCAAAACCAAGCAACTATGTTAGCAGATGAGTTACTGGAACACTACGCAGTTCTTTTTTCAATAGCAAAATTGACAATGTTCAGAGGTTAAAATGTAAATAGTAGAAATTGAATTTTGTAACATGAATAGTATCATTGCAATATGATAGAAAAAAGTCAATAAATGAATAATCATGTAGCCTTTCTTCTAAATGGGCTCCTATTGAAAGTTCCCAACAAAACTTCAGAGTAGCACAAAACGTCTCTCACATCTGTTCATATTCACTAGCTTCCCAGCTTAATCTGATGCATTATAAGAGAAAGTTAGAAGTCATGATTTTAGACAAAACCTGGTTTTGTATTTTTTTTCAAAAAAGAAAACAATAACGCTCAGTTAATATTAAGCACAATTTAATTCTTAATGTAAGATTTTCACAATCCCTTAAAAATAAAAATGTGATTTAAAAGGAAAAAAACCTCAAACAAGCCCCAACAGCTGTATGCACTTTTAATCTTCAGGAAAGCATGTGTTCTGAGAATCATGTTTGTTTTTAAAACATCTGTAGGCATTTTATAGAAAATTACACTCTGCAAAAAACAACACATTGCAATCACACATCATACACATTGGTATTCCCATCCTATGCACCCCATACCGATACTTCATCTAATACTGATATAATGAGAGTATGCACCACCTACAAGTCATTAATGCAATTAGAATACACTTTTATTTACAAGAAGAAATAGGATTATTTTAACTAAATCCTTATTTTATATCACAAATCGTATGCGCTTTTTTTAATTGCAACTGGGAACAAAAAGTAAAAAGCCACATAATTCCCATTTGAACAGAAGGTGAGGATGATGTGGATTTACAAGAAAGCATCTGTTAAAGAGATTACTTCTTTCTCTTTCCATCCTAACTTCAGGATAATAGTTCTTAATGCATTTGGCACACACACCTATCAATTGATCAATGCCTATTGAGTTATGTAGCCAAGTCTGGGAAAACCATCTGATAATCAAATCTCTCTATCTAAGTGTATGTTTGAAGCTTTCTACTGTCATCTGAACTCTCATGCTCTTCGGCATTCAGCTTAATTACACAGATGTTTTCACAGATGAATACCGACTCTACCAGCTACTCTTGCGTGGAGTAGCAGGCTGCTGACAGGTGGCTGTACCATACCTTCCATTCTTACAGAGTAAAGCACAATGCACTTCACAGGCTGGAAAGTCAGTGATACAAATCCCTCTTTTGCACTCTGGTGTGACCTTTTGCTAACTACAGTAACACTGTTTGCAAACCAAACACCAAAGTGTTCAACACTTACATGACACCCCTTCCCCTACTCCACAACACAGCGGTAATGCTTTGTAATTCATGCACCGCTTCCAACAGAGGAGCAGCCGGCTTCCACTGACTCACCTTGCTCACGTGCCAGCGGGAAATGAAAACTGATGCCTGAAGGTATGCTGCGCCAGGTGGCTCAACTATTTTCGCCTGGATATGAGGGAGGTGGGAAGGGAGATGGGAATGTGGGTCTGCAATAGAGAAGGGTCTGCACTGGAAAGGTAGGAACAGCATCACTTAGGGTAGGGTGTCTATTTTTGCTGTTGCAGTTCCCAAGTCAACCAGATCCAAGGAAGAACACAGGTTGTTTCTTTACATGTTAAGTAGGGCACACAGATCCTGTCTAGTAATGCGTAATCTATACTTTCTGTGCCTACCTCAGAGAATCTGTCCCTTAGCTATGCTTCAAAACAACACAGAGTTGTTACCGCTACTGATACTACAGACCTGTAAACTGAGTCACAAAAAGACCAAGGCACAGATTTGAAAAGTGTTTGGGGCATTTGGAAATCCAGACACTTAAAGTTCACACATGTGCCTCTACAGGCCTCAGATAAGGACCCACACTTCTTAGGCTTCTGAGGTGCAAAATAAAGTATTTCCAAATCAGTCATCTTTTAAATTGGGATAGGAGACACTGCAAAAGCCTACAGTGCCAAAGTTCATTTCACCTCTACATAAGTTGTTAATCATTATTACCCTCCTAGAGAGAAAAGAACTGACCTCCTAATCCAAACATGTCTAGCAAATGTTCAAGTGTTTCTGTCAAGATGAGTTAGTCTCAGAATTTTCTCTCTCTGCTGACTATTAAACCTGATTATAAAAATGTTAAGACGTTTTTCCTGGAGCAGAAGTTAAAGACAACACACTCAAGTGACAAGGTCAAGTTTTGTGAGACGAAGAGAATGAAGGTACACAAGGTCCAGATTCCCAGCTGAGTGTGAACAGTCAGAAATGATTCAGAGAGAGATCTGAAACAAGTCATTCCTCTATTATTGATGAAAAACAGATTTCCATCCTCACTTCAGTAAGGAAGAATAAATACCTGGATGGTATATGACAATTATGCTAACTCAATCCTGTCTCTTTGTTGTCTAATCAGCATGATAATGTATGCAACTCCTCAAGCAGCCATGCTGTAAATATGTGACTCAATGACTACAAGGGCAAGTTACAAAATCAAATCAGAAATTGAATGTAAGACAGGTTACTTTTTCTTTTTTTTTTTTTTTTATACCTTCCACCATCATTTAGTATGTACAGAGCAATGATGTTGGTCAAAATACAAAAGTTGAATGTGAATTCTTGTGAATAAGAAGATTAATTTCTCTTTCTTACTCAAAATATGAACAACATATTTCAAGCCTCAATAAAAGTTATTAAAAAAAAAAAAATTCCAACAGTATAGATTCACCGCCCAAAGCCACTACATCTGTTGTGTAACTGCCTTGAGCTTTGCTATGCAGTTGCATAGCCAGATTGAGTGCGCCCAGCAATATGTTCAGCAAGCGATGTATTTCAGCTGTTTCTTGTCCTTATGTATATACCTGTTTTGACAATGCTCTAATATGAAGAACATTGCTGTCAGAAGCAATCTTTTTGCAACGATAATACATAGCCTTTCAGAAAACCATGCAGAAGAGCTAAGGAAGTTACTGGCTTTAGGAAACATTGTCTTAAGCTGTTTAATCAAACCCTTACCTGTGTTTACCATGTGAACTGCTAGCAACAAATCCTTCCGAGCTAACACTTCCCATTCACTGCCTAATGTGCAAAGGGAAAGTATGGATTTATACACACAGTCATTTGCTTTATTAGAAACCATTACTGACAGCCTTTTGGGAACATTAATATCTGGTGGTTATTTTCTGCTTTTTAATACTAAAATGAATACCTCAGTTTTTATGCATGCAGCAATGTTGTTGTTATTGTAAAAGCAGACTTGTGTTATTCAGACTTTATGCTGTTTTCACAGTAAGTCTGGTTACATGAATTCTAATTATCTTCAGCAGAAAAAGGTGGAAAATTCTTGGAGTCATGAATTTCTAATGCATAACAGTTTCTTCTTTGCAACTAACATACAGAGATGATACAGAAGATACTGTTTCCCCTTCCAGAAAGAAAATAATTATTTTCATAGAATTTAGTGCAATAAAAAACTGTTTATTTATGTAAGAGATCTTACTGGTTAACACTAAATGAGGCCTCACAAGCTTTCAGTCTGATAAAAAAGCAGATGAATTTCTTGGAAAGCAGCTAACAGCTAAAGAGGGAAAAAGATATTTTAGATAAAAATTCATAAGAACATACAGTTCATCTCCAGAAGCAGCTGGAGCTAAGACTCTACCCCAGCAATAGCTCAGTCATACACTTAACTTTGTGCTCTGCAAGGAATCGAGGTGACTGTTTGCAGCTCCTGAATCAAAGCATGCAGTTTTTTTAAGGAACAGGTTAACAATCCTGATTTTTTTTTTTTTTTTTATAAACAGTGACCCCATTCCACTATCTGAAAAAAACTCTTCAAAAGATATTTCCTCCAGCTCCCATCTATGTGAATTTGATTGCAAGACGATGGTTTAAGATTTAAGTATATTTGTTCCAAAAAGAATCTATCTTTATCTTGAAGCATCTCAATCTACTAACCATAAATTTCTAGAAAAAAATTGTTCTGACATCCTGCCGTAAGAAGGGTGGAGAGTAACAGATGAGGTAGAACAGCAATATAAAAGCTTTCCCCACATTTTCTTCATAGATTTTATCGCTTTTCTACCCACTGTCGCTTGGACTCCTCCTCTTTTCCCAAGTATTCATACTAGTCTTTCCCCTGTGAAACCGTTCACATGAGTATTGACTATCAACTTTTATTCTCACTGGATTCTTATGACAGGAACAGGATTCCAGACAA
Organism: Pygoscelis adeliae; assembly: GCF_000699105.1. Classification (NCBI taxonomy): domain Eukaryota; kingdom Metazoa; phylum Chordata; class Aves; order Sphenisciformes; family Spheniscidae; genus Pygoscelis; species Pygoscelis adeliae. The sequence goes on along the minus strand of NW_008824761.1, from coordinate 4,145,422 downwards.
GGAAAAAAGTTGGGAGGGTTGATTTTTTTATTTGTGTGTGTTTGTTTTTTAAATCACAGTAAATGAAATACCAACTGTCATTTTAAAAGGAACTTGGGCAGTGCAAGATGCATTTTGGGAACTTTACACACAATACTGAATGGGCAGTTACCTGCTAAAAATGAATTAACCATCCATCTGAAAGCACCAACAGCATAGAGTCTTAGTGTCCTACATTTAAGGCAGGAGAGAGAGTTTCATTCCACTGTTCAGTGCTATAGATCTCATTGTTCATAAAAAACAATAAACTGTGGCAACTGGTGATTTTTAACGACTTAGGTTTACACTCTATAAGAGAAAACAGAAGCTGAGATGAGCTTGCGAGCAAAGGAGTCTTCTACCTTTGTCAAATCAAATAAAATATGAATCTTTAAAGATACATTAGTGCTTCAGTTTCAAAATGAATTGTTACTCTCTTTTGTAGCATTGCTAGAATAAAAGAGAAGCTGGTTCTGCTGGATATTCATCTGGACTAGTCTTAAATGTTGAAACTCCAGATAGGCCTATCTTCATTTAACCTATAAATATAAATCTGTTTCAATTTATGTAAAATCTAACTCTGATCCAGAAGGGAGAATAAACATGTCAAACCGCAATTTAGTAAGGAAAGGAGTAGGAACAGTATCCTGTTTTTTAAAGGAAGTTTCTCTTTGTCAAGATAGAGGCACCACACTTGTAAGGGTTGTAAACAACATCTATCTCATGTTTTCTTCTGCACTTCCATAGTAGAGAATTTAATTTATCCTCTGAGAAATAAGTTCATGTATATTTAAAGAAAAAAGAAAAAACAAAACTGCTTGAACTATGCAGTATTTTACAGTTTATGAACCCCTTATCTTAAAAATATACAGTTTTCCTTACAACCAGCACTTCAGATAACCTACTTATTAAAAAAAAAAAAAATCAATCATAGCAAAAGGGGTCATTGCGGTAGAGGGAGCAGACTATGGAGGATCAGAGGCAGGAGACTACTCGCAACAAGAGCATTCCGGGATAACCTTCTTCTCGACTGGATGTGTGTTTAACCCTTAGCTACTGCAGATTGTGAGTTTATACTGCTGCAGATGTTTCATTTATACAGACCATGTGAAAATATCATAATTAGGCTATTTTCTCTGATGGGATGCTGTTCACTGTATACTTTCAGAATCCAGATACTTAATTTAGCTCCTTGGGCAGGAATTCTGTCAGCTCGTTCAGATATATGACATGAGAGAGTGACCAGGGATGCTCTTTGTGCAGTAAAACTCTCACACTACCGTATAAGGTGGCACTCACAGTGAGGTTTGGGTGACAGATATCAGCTTCTGTAATTTTGCAAATTCAGTAACAGCTGAAGCTGCTTTGGTACCATAGCCACAGAGAAAAAAAATACAATAATAAAGGAAAGGATAGATAGGTGGGTGGCTATATTTCAAATTTAAGTTTCATCTAAACACTGTTTCCTGTGCATGCTTCCTAGATATGGAGAGTCAGAGAAAAAATTTTTTTTGTTTGTTTATGTACAACACATTTTTCCTAGTATGAGGTGGTTGAAATGTTTAGATAGAAATATCTATTCCTTATGAGGTAGCTGAAATGTTTAGATAGGAACACCTATTCCTCACTGAAAAAGCATGAGATTTTCAGATTAACTAATTAAGAAATGTGTGGGCACATCTTTTACTCAAGAGATGCAAAACACAAGTGAAAGACTTTTTTACTAAAATTAAAAAAATATTTGAGATGCTTATTAAATACAAAACAATGTAGATATATTTGAGAGACAAAAGCTGATGAAAAATCATCTTTAATGTGTAAGATGATAAAGTTATGAATATATTGATATTTTTGAGATTTAGGAATAAATCTTAACTGATGCCTTAATGAAAAGTTCTTATACTGTGCAGTACACTTGCTAGTTCAAAAGGAACTCTATGTGAGGAGAAGAAAAGCAATAATGAAGGTTTAGAGATTAAAGCCAACCGCTTTACAAGTCTGGAATATTTATCTGTTTATTCTATTTTTAATTCATTTGACCAGCTTCTTTCTGTCTGGCTCATTTGGCATACACTTTTTGTCTGACCTTACTGTCTGGAGATCATCTCAAAATGGCAATGAAAACACAGCATGATATGCAGTATGCACCTCCTAGCTTACTGCCCTTAGAAGAAAACAATAAAATAAATAAACAGTGAAGAAACACATGGAGGCAAGATCCCCTCACAATCACTTTTAAAGCAGAACAGAATAAAATGGTGAAATGTTGTATGTCTCATTAGAGAACCCCATATATAAAAAAGATATGTACTTATGTCACATCTGCGTACATAACTGACTACTTCACTTCTTGTTAAATGAACTGCATACCTAAGGATAAGATTCTCCGCTAGCAACATGCACGGACCATTACACGTCTACAAAGCCAAAGAAGCTTTTGAAAAAAATCCAGTGTATACACAGTACAGTTACACTAATACATACTTTGTTGTGGAGATGTAAATGATCGCCTGTAAAAGTTTCACTGACATTCATTTGTAATCCACTTCCATCTATTGGCCAAAAAAACCTCCCAACATTAGTATCATATGAAAATGTATTTTTTATCAGTATAAAGTTAAAAAGTCATTCTTGTTGGAAAAAATGACCACCCTTGCCTGTTTTACTGCTGTCCATAGTTGTCATTTGCTTTACTTAGGGCTGCAAAAAACAGATTTCTACTCTACAGCAAGAAGGATGCTGCTATTACCTGTGAGCTGTAAACCACATAGCACACTGCTTAGAAAAGAACTACATATTTTGATAGGGAACCAAGAGAAAATTACAATTTGTTTAGAGATTGCCGATGCTTGAGTAAGGACAGTGTTTTGTTTAGCTTTGTTATTTTAATAGCAAGTCCTGTATCTATTTATATAGACTATCTCACCTTTAAATAACTGACCTCATTTCTTCTTTTAAGTTGGTTTTTGGTTTGGGGTTTTTTTTATATGGACATGCTGCTTGTTTTAAATAGGTATTTTTTCAATTTCTTTTTTTTTTTAAATAAACAAGTAAAACTCATCTGGATCGTATCCGTTAGACTTTCTTAAAAAAAAAAAAAAGAAATCAAAGAAAAAGAATTTGCTCATATACCAATATAACATAGCTAACCATACACCATTAGAATAAAGATTGAATGTGTATACATATGCATCTTAATTGGTCTAGCAGATTCCAAACTGTTCCTTTACAGCTGTTGAAGAAATAAAATAAATTAGTCACAAAGCTTTGTCTGAACAACTAGAGTAGGTTCGCCCTGTCTCTTCTGCTTCCTATTTTGAGTCATTCTCTTTTTTTAGGTCTGATCTTCCCAGCCGGAGAGCTCAGAGAGATTCATTAAACATGGCACAGGTGATTTCTAAAACATCCCTGTAGCTACTGACAACCATTTTCCATCTAAGGACTTCTCAGTATCGAAATTTTCAATTTCCTCAGGAGCACATTTTCATAATCAACCCTCACATCCCTATTTAAACTTGACATCTCACTGTCTGCCACTAAAAAACTGTGCAGTTCCAACCCACGCAGTAATACTGGGGCACAGATAAGTGAAAATATGAAGCCACGCTCTCCTCCCATACACAGGCAGAAAGCTTCACTGGTCACCTCAAAATCTGACTCTGACTTTCACTGGTTAACCTGCTATCCTGGAGAGTGAGGTCATCCATAAAAAGTCTCCTTAAACATTGCATTGTACCCCTCTAAGCATTGCACTGCAGGGATTTGCGCTCCGTAACAAACCCCTTTTCCTTTCTCTCCATGCCAACATTCACAACAGGTCATTTTGGCACATGTAGCTTTCCAAAGACACTAAAAAACATGCCTGCAAGTGCAACCTTTTTCTTTCAACAGAATTTTCCAAAACATCCTTACAGAAAGAGTATGGACAACTGGGCACTGATGACTCTTGAGGAAAAGATGAATGTCTTACTACGCTACCTAAGAGAGGCTGATAAAACTAAGCCTGCCCATTTATGCAAATAACTGATAAGCTATATCGCCAGATATCATACAAAAGCAAGATTTCAAAAAAACAGAAAAACTTTTTTGGCAAACCACCCAAGCACAATTTGGCTAAAATAAAAGTTATTCTACAGCACAGTCAGAGATCACAGACATGAAAGCAGTTTTATTCTGATCGATACTGATACGGTTCACAGAATCACAGCAGAAAGCAGTCAACCAGAGTCAGCTATCAGCCAAAGAAATCTGACCTCCAGGGCTGGGATCCCATCATGTTTGAGACCCAGTCATAACCAAACAAAATATTGCTCACTCACAAATTAAACACTGCCACTCTCAAAGCTGCCTTCTAAGAAAAGGGGTGAATGAATTAGCAAGGAGACTAACTTCAAAGGGTCCTTTACAGAGACGACATCTGTAAATATCAGTGCTTTGATCAACAGTATCCATCACCTGCCTTTCTCCCAACACAGTTCTACTATTTGTCATTAAAAAAACAAACAAACCCACAATCAATTATAGAATAGGCATCTGCTCTAAATATTGACTATTGAGTTGAAATATACCCGGCAAGCTTTTGAAATTTGCATTCCCTAAAGAATGCACTACGACTTTAGGTTGAGACACAGTTTGTCTTTAATAACCTTTTATACTGAAGGAGCTTCATGGGAATTAGCCCATCTTAATTTTTAAAACCACAGATTCTATTGATAATGTTGCTGAAGAGTTAAAACTTCATGTCATAGGCTATTTTCCACATATCTGAAGCAATCTCTTCACAGTTTCTAGAAAATGATCACCACATATAGACAATATGTTATAACCAGGGAAGAAAAAAAAAAAAACAAAACAAAACCAAAAACAACCAACACCCCCCCCCCAAACAAATAAACAAACAAAAAATCCACATGGGACTAATATTTGGGAAAACTGGTTTATTTTCTAGACTCCGCTAAGTCTGTAGCCTTCTACCTCTCTGGGCCTGTTTCCAGCCATGCTAGGAGTCAAAGCTGATTTAAGGATTCTAGCTGATAAGATAATGCAATTAGTTTAATCCCACATCATTATGCAATGTGGTATGCAATGAAGGGGATGCATGAAAGCACTGTTTCTTCTGTCAGGTCACTCTTTCAGTGTCGTTTCACCTAGAAAAGAGGATCTTGAGCTCTGCAGCAATGGAAAGCACAGGTTTGCTGTTGAACACAAGACAGTGCATAGACCCTAATCTAGCCCTTATCTCCATCAGGTACAGCACACACCTAGGAGGAGGCAATAAATTAGACTCATGACCAATGCTAATTCAGGCACCATTAGCTCGAAAGTTATGCTATATTCTCCTGCTCCACCTTCAGGATGAGGTCTCAAGCCATCACTGAAGCAGACTGTACAGAGAGAGGAAAGTTGTTGCCTGATTGCTTACAAACTTCCTGCGAGAAATGTCTTCTTTGAGGAGAAAGAGGGTTTCTCAGGGGAATTTGTGGGCATAGCAGCATACCCTGTCCAGCATGGGTATCCTATATCTACCACAAAACCCTGATTTGCTACTGTCTTGATCATTGTGTAGTGATCTGTACCTGGATAAAATGAGCATAAAATGCTGTTTTCTTCTAGTTCAGTAGCATTTTTACACTCACTTTACACCACAGTAAACGATTACACACATTGCAAGGCAGTGAAAGTCAGGTTTGAAAGGCGTTACTTTTTACCCGTCCTTTGCCATTTCTCAGCAGAACACAAGTACAAAAATGTTGCCAACCGCCTCCAGTAAGAGTCACTTGGCTCCATCTGAGAACTTCAAAGCATTTTGCAAACAATCAATTCCCTCCACATCCACACAAAACAAAAAAGCAAATCGAGCCACAAAAAAGTTACCTAAGGTCAAGGATAAGTCAACTGAAGAAGCTCGTACGTCTCCAGGAGACCTAATTCCCAATCCCCTGCCCTAACCCTTAAGCCACACCCGCACTTTGTAATAACATTATCAGTAAAGGCCCTCATTTCATTTTCTATGTATCGCAGTTGCTCCATCTCTCCTTTTCCTTTTCCCCAGGCCCTAGAAAAGAGACATTAATCCTCCTCTGACACAAATGTTTCTTTTTCTGACATGCCAATGTTCATATAAATGTGGTTTTGCACATCATCTTCGCTTTTCCTCCCAGTGGGTAAAGCTTAAGGTGTCTTTATGTTGAACGAAAGGGTAAACACAAAAGCAGAAAGAAATAAGAAAGATGAAAAAAAGCAAGATAAGCAACAGCAAGCGGTTCCACAATTCTCCTCAACAGATGATGCTGCACTGTGACAAATCAGGCTTGTATAGATTCTGTCATAAGCTAACAAAAAGACAATACAACTTTCAAAGGTCATCCCTGTTTTCAAATCACTGCATTAAAACAAGATGTTGCCTTTAATTGCTTTTTTTGGCCAACAACTATATACTTCTTCCCTTTTTCAAATGCTGACATGAGTCAAGCTCTTGTGAAACAGTTGCCACTCAAGAAATTATTAGGGCATCTAAATTCAAATAGAAAATACAAATACCAGTAAGGATAGGAGCAGCACCTCTTCTATGAGATGGTGCCATTTATATGACACAGGGGCCAATCGGACCATGTTTTTCTCAAAGAAACCAGCTGAAATCCCCAATCCTTTTCAGAGAAAAGGTCAGACAGCTTTCAGACATGCTTATGTTCAGCTTCATGTGAATTAAGAACTTACCAATGCATAATTACCCCTCCAGTAGGTGCCTTCCCAGCAGGTACTTCTTTTTAAATCACATTAATTATTAGGGCCAAGTGTGGCATTAGCTAATCATATCACAGGTTATATAATTTCATCATAAAAGTCCTCTCTGAGAACATCGTATGCATGCTTACAAGTGATTTTAAAAGTATAATTCCAAAGTTGTAGCAGTAAATGCAGACTAAAACAGGTTTAAGTATTTTCTGTATGTCCCACAGAACTCATCTTAGAATTTCCTCCTCTAAGAGACTTTAGCAGACAACCATTTTTCTTTCCTCAATGCTATTTCTTGCAGTAAACTTGTACTTGTTTATCTGAACTGCTACATGTGCATAATGAAGAAGTGATTATCTATGTCCTTTAAGTCCCTTTCTCTCCCTCTTCCACCAACCTGCCAGCATCAGGAAATTCACAGCACAGCAATTATGATATTTAGCATCAAAAGCATGTTGCTTTTGATGACCCTACTATTTTCTTCATATACAGTGAACATATACAAGTCAACTCTTTGCAAGACAGAAAGCTGAACTGGATCTCAACATCGCATCAAAAAACTACCACATTGCGATGATTGTGCGACCAGCCGTACAGGGACTTAAACTAAAAGTGGTCTTATTACGCAAACAGTAGTCTCTGGTATGCAAATGAATACAAACAAAGCAAAACACGGAACTCTTGAATAATATCAGCTGCTGCTAGCAGTCAAGAAATCATTTCTTATAATCAACAAACAAGACCCCCCCCCCGTTTTAAACATGATTGTCATATGTATACCTAAAGGGATCACAGATATGACAGGAATGCATTTAAAATCCAGATGTCTACACCCATTTCTTTAACAAAAGGTGGCCCTCTACAAGCAGACATTCTAATTAATCTATCTATCTTGCAACTGAGCCATCACCACCAGCACAGCTACATACTTGCACTAAGGTTACAGAATTTAATTGCATAAACCAGTTTACAAAAGCAGAGTAACCTAACATACACAAGAGTAAACTTTAAGCAGAGGACATCTGCAAAGGACAGACAAAGAATGGAAGCTGCAGTTTTTGAAACATTATTAGCAGCCTCCACTTACTTTTCCCCCTGCCCCCCTACTAAAATAAAGAAGAAAAGAAGATAAATGCACGTAGTTTTGAGAACAGCCAGGGGTCAGTACTGCAGAAGACACTCCACATCCCCTTTTGTTTTAGAGTTCTTGCAGCAGCTATACTGAATCTGCATTACAATGCTTTGCCTCTGGGCAGCAGCAATACCATAGTATACTACGGTTAACTATAAATGTTTAATCACTGCCTATGATCTCAGCACAGTCCACCAGTTTCATTTTGTGAGCATGGGCCAAGCTGTGCAGAAATATCCTAAATCAAGGTTTAACAGCATCAGTTAGAAATTACTCTGGCTGTGAATCCTCTTATCTCCTCTTATTCATACTACCCAGCTCTGAAGGCAGACTGCTTTTCCAGCACAACTGTTAAACCTAAAGATGCACCCCACAATGCAGAGCACGTAGACAAGCAAATTAACTCCCAGTCACATTAATGTTATCTAGACCTCAGTGATATCCACACTCCTACAAGCTACAAAGCCAGCTGTCTGTTCTCTGTGAAGCTGAAAAGTCATAGTAGGACCCAGGAAAAGTGAGAAAATGAGATTGATCAAGTTCATTTCAATAATGCTGTTTTGCATAAAAAGAGGCTTTTTGGTAAGTAACTAAAGAAGAGATTTCCTTCTTCACTGGAAGAAAAAGAAAAAACAGGAAACAAACAAGGCAGGATATAATAGGAAGGTCCGTTATATGATATGTTAAACTGAATTTTCAGGCCTCCGGGACATAAATAGTCTAAAGATGTAACAAACTGACATTCAACATCCTGTAGGCTAATTATGAGCAACTGCACTAGTAATCCTGAGTGAACTATTCACCTTCTTCATTGACAGAAATGCACTGGCGTAACCTGACTTTAATAACGGACTAGTATCTCCAACATTGTGGTTTAATGAGTTCTGATTTGATATTAGTAACAGCTTGCCCCATATTAGTGTACTGGTGATGGCCTCCTACAGCTTCTCTTTGAAAAGAAACTAAATTAGGATCATAGAACAACAGATTTTGTAAACTCTAGTGAATAATCTAAAAGACAGGCACTGATGTGTAACGAGTATATAGGACATTAATATGAGGATAATTTTGTGGCTCAAAAGTTAAATAATCAAGCCTGTGCCTGTGAAATGTGTGCCAGGTATTAACATGTGTCTATACTTTAGACAGGTAACTAGGTGAGTAAATAAATAACTTTCTTCATGTAAATACTTTCTCTTTGCAAAACTACATAACCCTTCACTAGATAATGCTATTTTCTTGGTACTCCAGTGGATGATTCTGCTGTGCACATGTGCATTTCTTTCAGTAGTCATTTAGTTGTTTTACCTGAGTTTGGAGGAGATACCATTGAACAACTATTGCACAATATTTGGAAAATTACTGCATCGTAAAGCCCCACTGCTTCAACTGAGATTAAAATGTACTTTTCAGAAGTGTCTTTTTAAATGAAGGGCCAACACTGCTCCCCCAAACAAGTACCACAGACGGTCATGCTCAGCTGCTCTAAGACAGGAAATTGCTTCTTTCAAAATAATGTTTTGGGATTCTTTGGCTATGTTTTTAATTCCATTTTAGCAAAATGGAGTTGCAAGAGGTTGTACTGGTAGAGGGCACAAGGATTCTCTTTCTAAACCAGTCAGAGTAAGCCACTCAGATACCCCATAAGTAGAACTACTAACTTTAAATAAAGGTCTCTCCCACAATCTGCAGGCCTTGTATTGGTTTACTCCACTCATTTTTATCTGACATTCCACAAAATAGTTTTGAGATTTGTACATTTCCCTTTGCCTATTGCTTTAGTAATGTGCATCTTCCCTTCAAAATTACACAAAACTGCTTAGATACAGGCCTTCTAACATCTCTTTCATTTTCAAAGAGAAAAAAAAAAAAGATCTTTGAGGAGTCAGTAAGAAAACCTTACAGTGTTTGTCTGCTTTCAAACATTATGCATCCTGTAAAACAGGTCAAGCTTTTAACTTACTTCTGTTCTTTGTTCACTGTAACAAGGCAAAAAGACAGGGGCCCTGATCACAGCTGCAGAAACACAGGATGCATTTTGGAAGCCCGCTCTTCTCACCTGTTCCCTCCACTGAAAGCAAGGGGCATGCCTATTTTGATATTGTTGTCGTGAAGTGCTCATTAAATTATTGCTCATAGCAGGGGGCAAGGATACTTTTGACTAAATCTGTTAGCCAGACTCCTGCAGTGACTCTCCTCTGGATTCCCCAGCAGGCGTCTCTTTGAAGTGCTTATAATAAATGGAATACAAGTGGGAGAAATCAGAAAGGGCAATGTTGACAACTGTCATAGCAGGTTACAGCTTGAATGGCAACTGAGCAGAAGGTCTCTCTCTCTGTCTCTCTCATACCTCAGATCTCCTTAGCATCATTTCTGGTAGTCATCCAACCTCCATTAGCAAGACTTTCTGGAAAATTGCATTTCTCCCTAAATTCTCTCTCTCTGCTGTAAACGTAATGCACTGTTCCAGGCCACCAGGTCTTCCAGATGAAATGGTTTTGCAACTGTAACAGCATATCCACTATGATAGGCAAAGTGCCAAGATATAATTGGTGATACATAATAGAAATTACAAGCAATATTAATGGAGGATATATTTCAAAGAAAGACCCATTTTCATTCCAGAAGCATTTATGCTATTATATAAAGGGCAAAAAAGTTAATGCTGCTAAATATGGTATAATTCCTCAGCAACCATTTTTATCTGATGAATGCTATATATTTATGCTGTACCGCAAATTGCCTCATCAATTATCTCATTTCATCAGCACTAGAAAATTCAAAATATGACAACTTCAAAATACCCACTAACAGCTGATAGCTTTACATACTACTTAATATATTGTGAAAGCACAAATGTTTTTCAAATAAAAACTTTTTATGTACTAACATATACATTACTTCAGATGGTAATAATAACTGTAAGTTCCCCTGAAGTCAGGAAAATTATATCTCACCACTGTTCTAAGGGTTCCAATATCTAATACTGTTTTCAGCTCTTGTTAATATGTTGCTTTGCAATACCAACCTCTAAGGTGAGGGCTTAAAACCCCAAGAAAAAGTTAAGATACCTAACAAAAGCTGTTTGAAGGCTAAACATAAGAATCGACAAAAGCAAAGAAACAAAGTTTAAAAAAACAAACAAACCAGATTTCCCACACAAAAAAACACGGTCTAGTAAGGTGAAAGGCAAAAGCTGCATGATTTTGAGTTCTCACTATTTCAAATCAGTCTAGAAAATTCCTGTTATAGCAGAGTCTGATGCTACACAATCCAATAGGCTTTTACAAATCCTAATTTCTATGATTATACCAAAAATGCCCACTGAGTTAGCAGGAATTAAAGCATCTCCAACTGAAGGATGCTAAAATGTAAGTTAACACTGAGCAATAGCAACTCATTGTGTTCTTGTTCTGAATGATAATTTGGTGCATGTGTGAGACAAGCCTGAGGCCTAACCAGGACTTCCCACGGAGAGAGGAGGAACAGACAGCATGGTATGAGCCCCACAGCAACACTTTCAAGTGCTGCATTTAAAAAATAAATCTCAGACTATGCATGGTAGAGAGCACACAGGGACAGAAGCATTAATTAATCCTCCAAAGAACAATTTTAAGTTTTCATTTTTCAAAAACTGTCTGAAATCCATCATTTACAGAGTAACTGAAGAACATGAATAAAGTATATCAGTAAAAAAAAATGTGGTGATAAAAACAGAGCACTGCTAAACTGTGCAAGAGATTGTGCCAAATTTGAAGAGAAATAGCAGTTTCAATAGTTTCCACGAGAATGAATAATGACAGACTATCTGGGGACTCAAATTTTACTCAACATATGCAAACACAGGGAAGATGATCTTCTTGGACACTGAAGAAATGATCTGAAATAAGATGTCACATATTCTTTGAAGTCACTCCTCCTAATACAGCATTGGGTTGATGTCACTGGCCTTAAAGTTAGCTGTCGTACTATTTAATTGCAAATTCCAAGCTAACCTAAGTTTTCCTGTCATGTTCCTGTCCATCAAACCAGCAAAATAGCTATTTTAAGGTTGGTTATGTGTGGGAGATCACTGATGCTGAAAAAAATCGCATCACTGAAATATTTGTCTAATTAATTCTCAAAACAGATTGAAACATAACACAAAACAAAAAGTGCAACTGTACAGTTATAAAGCAATGTCACTTCTCATCTTGGCTAGGGACCAGGGACTATAACTTCTACACTTGTATAGCTTCTCAGTATGCACCAACACGTATCTCCTTCATGCCCATAACTCCATTCTCCAGTTGTCCGTACTGTGGACAGATACCAATTTAGGCACTTGGCAGACCAGGACTTGGAGGCACATTCCAAAATTTCCCCACTTGCTTTTGACACAATGTTATGCTATCTCAAACATTGCCAGAGATAAAAGACTTGGTACTCAAATACATAGAAGTTACTATAGGAGAGAGAACTTGCAAGTTAAAAGGACTCTGGCTTTGGCTGCAGGTGATATTGGACTCATATACAATAGTCTTTCCCAAATCTGATTCAACATAATTGCCTTCAGCTTCCCTTAACACAACAAAGACATGCTATTTCTCTACCTGAAAAACAAAAAATTCCATAAACATCACTAAGAAAAATGGTTGAAAAAAGGCTCAGAGGATTTACCCCAGCAAGATGCTAGTCAGGCTAGACACTGACTACCCATACTGTCTCGGTGTACGGTCATGAAAGGTTCTACAAGCAAACAATTTGCTGTAAAATCTGTTGGCTACATTGATACTTGTTTTCTAAGCAGCTCCTTAAATCTCTTATTCCTTTCCAAAATGTTTGCCCAAACAGAACAAGAAAAATTACTAAGAAATTCCGTCTATTTTTACCCACCATAAAAAGTAAGATCACACTAAGACTTAGCTGATTCCAAAGTTAGCCTTTCATTTTTGTCTTTTCCAGAAGAAAAAGGAAAAAAAACCACCATATTTTATTAACAACTCAAATATCATCATATGCAATGTAGATTTTCCAAATTTGAAATTTTAGTGGTTCTTTTTTTACGTTAAAAACATATACCACTGAAGTAGAACCTAAAATCAGCTACCAGCAAAAACTTATCCAAAAAAGTAATATAAAAATGGTACAAAGGAAATTAAAATCATCTTTATAAATAGCAACAATACCTTAAAAAAGACTCACGGATTACTTGTTTTCTTATATTTTAAGCTTTTTGCACTGCAAAGGTATAGTCACAACCACTTCAGTAACAGCTTCAATGGTTTAAGCTGCCAGCATCCCACAGAAGTGCTAGCAGAAGGAATTGTCTGAATACCCCTTAATCAATTTAAGTATAAAACCTTCCAAAACACCTCCTCTAGTCTTTTAAATTAAGCTCGCTGGCTGCGTACTGTAGCACTAAGAATCACAGAAATTCCTATAGGTGAAAGTAGCAACTCTCAACATGTGCATGGTAACAAAGACCAAAAAATAAAATATTTTAAAAAAGAAAGAGAGGAGAGAGGAGAGTAAGGTTGCTTTTAATGCAGCAATGATTTGGAAGGCTGCAACATGCATGAAAATCAAAATATTTGCTCTAATGCAAGCCAAGGATTGATCTTCTATAGCAAACAATAGGAATTTTGAGAAGCTGGCATTTAAGCAATTAAAACTCACCAAAAATTCAAAATGAAAAATCTATCTCTAGCTTTCAAACCCTTGCCTAACTTTAGGGAGTCTTTATATCAGCATGCACCAAAAAGTATTTCACTGCCTTAGCTGAGTATCTAAGTGATCTGTGCAAGGTAAACGGTTTGCTGTTGGATTTGTTCCCCTTTTCCAATTGTTTGTGCAACTTGGCCTTGCCAACAGGTAGCTACTGGAGATGCCCTGAATTTTGATTTAGTATGAAATTAATCGCTTGCAAATACTATCCGTATATATACGATCTCTATCATTTTATGAATATTTACCTTTTAAATAAAAATTTTACCTATTTTAGGTATTTATCTTGTTCTCTCAGCATCAGCCTGAGTTATATCAGGGAGCTAAGTCCAACAGGCAGTTGGACTAAATTATCATTGTGGGTCCCTTCCAACTGAACTATTCTATTCTATAATGTTTATTTTAAAATAATAGTAACATTACTAATCATTATTGCAAACACAGCAGTAATAATGTTGATCACTGAGGATAAAGAATAGGTGCTTATCATACGAGATTATCAAACTCCAATTTTGGATGCACCAAGATTTAGAAATTGAAGCATATATATATGCTATTGCCAATAGGATGAAAGATCTTAGAAAGTTTAGCTCTGGCGTTTTTATTTGGCTCTCAGACTAATATCTAGAAATTATATAATAACCTAAATCCTGCTTTTGGGTACTTACAATATTTAAAGTCACTGAAAGCACTTGTGTTCAGACAAACTGCATATTCAAAGGCAAAAGAAAATTTATGTCAGAAATAAAATGTTTATTTGCAGGCTATGCTGGAAGCTGAAGTGTTTTTTGTACCTTAATAGGTAAAGAAAATACATTTTTATGGTAAAAGGTAGGTGTCTTGGTATAAAACTGCAATTTTAAAAATGTTTTCCCAGGTGCTGTCAAACCATGGAAGTGTCCATGTTACATAGCCGTGGCAGAACCTTCATTTTAGAGATCATTAGTTATTCCCAGATCCTACCCCAATATTTGATTATTTAGGGACTTATTTGTTAGGTTTTGGGACAAGATACTTGAACTTTGTTTTTCTCTTACTCATTACTAAGCTGCCTGAATACTCATTTTAGTAACAGTATGCACTGAGACTGAAATACACTGCACTATTTTATATCAAGTCCTGTGAAGACAAACTTGAGATTTAAGAATAATACTGCTGTTCTGAAAGGTACAACATCGTTGTTGATTGTGCTGTTAGATGTTTATTTTCTTCACCAGACTTTAGAGATTGAATCACTCACTGGATGGAACAGCACATGAGTTTCATAGTAAGGAGAGCCATAAAAATAGTCTAAGCTAGAATTTGAATGCAAGGCATTAAAAATGTATATGTTGTTCTATATAATGCAAATACACATTAATTTTAGCAAGCACTATCCTTTTATGTGCAAAAAACAAGCTGATCAATGGGATACAAATGGAAAAGTGTTTTTGACTTTGTAAAAGGAAAAAAAAAGTAAGATTTGTCCTCATTCTGATGCAAGAATAAAGCGCTCTATTTAAAAAACCATAACAATGATTCCTATTTGTATTATAGTTAAAAAGACTACATTTCTCCTTTCTGTTTCACAACAGTAAAAAAGGACTAATTCTTATTTTCAATATTCTCATTTGACTAAATTAGAGGATTATCTGAAAAAGCCAGATAAGATACAGCTAGTTCAATTTGTTCAATAAAAACATGCTTAAAAAAACCTTTCTCTCATAAATCTTAATAGTGAAATATATAAGGAAGAGAAAAAGTAAGAATCTCTCTCATTTTGCAGATGTGAAATTAATTACAGAGATAAGTGAGTTACCAAGGGTTATTCAAAATCTTTAAAGAAGTTAGAGACTGAACACCAGATCTCAGCCCAGTGCTTTATCAGCATATTGTTTTTATGAGTTGCACAATGTCAGATCTATTATACTATTAAAAATACACATATTTACAGCCTCCTCTAAATACACAACCTGTTCTATTGGGAAACAAACAAACAAACAAACAACCCACAAGTAAATATCATGAGAAAGAAGAATCATTTTTCTTTATAAATCATGAACACGTAATCTTTCTTCTCTTCAGAAATTTGTATGCTATCAACACAATTTTGACCACAGAACCATGCATGGACATTTTTACAAATGAAGTACTATTCAAGAAATCCTACTTGCTTATTCAAAATACTGGATGTAAGCTCTCACAGAGCTTATGGGATGCATTTTAGACACACGGATAGAATCTGGGGGATTAAACACAAAACTTACACTGGCATTGGCGATACAGCAAGGAAGTACTATACTGGGCTAAAGTATACCAGTTCATAAAGGATGAGGCTCATAAAGGATGGCAAGGACTCTTTGTCACTCAAATATATGGGAGCTTGAGGCATATTTAACTCCATATCACATCAGCAAGGTGCAGCTCTTTTACTGATCCTCATCACTGGACACACATTCCCTTGGTTGTCCGTTACAAGCCTTTTGCTTTCAGCATTACTGTGCATTCGATCTCAGTTTCATAATGGGTAACAAAAGATCATGCTCAAATAAGCAGACAAGGCCAGTGATGACTTTTATTTGAACCTTTCTATGTTATACATTGCCTAAGCCCACCAGCTGTATAGCAGCAGGATTTGCTTCCAGATGGATCAAGGGCGAGAGTATCAGTTGTGCTCCAGGATCCCTGTCAACTGGGATCAAATCCATAGGTCAAGGAAAAGAAATCTTGGCTGTTCAGAAGCATCTGAGGGGAGTTTGCTGTTCCTGAGGGAACTATGTCTAGCAGGCTATTGCAAGCAAAGCCTGGTGAAGTGTTATGGTTCAGCTACAGTTAAGTTCTCTTTTCAAGTGAAAATACAATAAAAAAAACCCTCAAATCCAAACATAAAAATGTCTCACACAGCTAACATTGGACCTGCATTCAGAAATAGTTTCACCCTGCATTTCTGCAGCGTTTCTATTAGCATGATCCCTTGCCATGGGACAGCAGATGCTTGGTGCAGGAACTCCTGGATAGGTTTCATCCTTTGAATAGAGGTTCTGCACCCATTTTCAGTTACAGGAATTCAGTGTATGACAAGGAGAAAATGGTTAAGAAATTATAGTATGTCTGCTTAATAACAGCTATTCCAAAATATGAAGAAAAATCTGTAAATTTGAACTTAAATCTTCCACATGGAAGCATGCTGCTTTATCACTGAATCACTAGTTTAGTTACCCTTTTAATGAATTCACTTCTGAGATGGAGAATAATGATACATATATCGAACGCACTGTTCTCCTTTTATTAAGCAAAAAAGATCTTGCTTCAGCCTTAATCATATTTTCCTCAAACAGCAGGAAGAAATAATTCAAACCAAAGCAAATCCAAATATTCTTTAACACCAAAATTAAGAGCTCAAAATCCAGGCAAAACATTTTAGTGTTGATTGGTGATCTACTGCAACCACAACCACAAACTGCCTTCACAAAGACGTAGGGAAAAAAAAATCCAAATTAATATACAGCAGTTAAAACACACCTGAAGAATACTAAACTAAATTAAAATAAAGCACTAGGAAAAAACTTATTTGTTTATCCACTTCAGGCTTTTTTAAATCAAATGTCTTCTTATTATGAAGAGGAATGCATTCTAACATAAACCCATGCAGTACTTTCATTGGTACAATAGTACAGGTAAAGCATTAGAAATTAGTAGAAAGGAATTTTCTTCCTGAAGGAATACAATAGGATACAGTTTTACATCTTAAGAATGTGTACGTCTTTGTTCTGAGGGAGAATGAAGCTGAAGGGAAAAACAAAACAAAATGAAGCCAAAAAAACCCCAACCCAAAATCCTGCACAGCTCTCAGTGCATTTTGAGGTGCAAATCCCCAGGAGACATGTTACCGCTGTGGTATAAACTATACCACAGTTGCTACCGCTCACATTTTTACATAATAGTGTAACCGTTGTATCAGTCCATTAAGGACAGCCCCATCCAGCGGATGCTGAGTAAGCACTTCAGCAAATAGCTCCCATGTACTGCCCGTGGCTACATTGCTAGCAAAAGCAAAGCTGGCTCACTTCAAGCTAATTGGGAATGTCTACTTCAGCTGCAGTATCGCCACAGAGGTGGCCCGCCACAGTACACAGTTGCTAGACAAGCACTAAATGGACAGGCAGATCTGGGATCTGACCCGGTTAGCAAACAAAAGGAGTGAATACTCCCTTGGCTCTGAAGAGGACAGAGGGAGAGTCACACCAGAAGAAGCTCCAGATACCTAACACTGACGTCTGATTTCCCTGATAATCCCTGAAAGCCACAAGTTTTGCGGTCAACATTTTCCGCCACTGCCTGTGTGAAAGCTGCTCACAAATGAAGAATGTAGGCTGGAAAAACCTAAACTGAATTTCCACAACTATTTGAAGCATCCCCTGTCTCCTCCCCCTCCCACCTTCTCTCATGAACACAGCTGAAAGGAACAGGAGGGGAGGACTACAGTCCTCTCACCAAAAGGGTAAATGATGGATTCTTCAAGTTAGGTAGCATGATCTTACCTGACCATGAGTGGTTGCTTTTATCAGTTCATACATGACTAAACAGCTATAGGACGATTTTTCTCTGCTTATTTGAAGGAATATGTGCTTTAAAGACCCTACCAGGCTATCCAGCACTGTAAAAATGAATTAAGTTTCACTGAAGCCAGTGAACATCCATCCCACTTACTTAGCAGAAACTTCAATTTCTACCACCTTCCTGGAACATTTTCATCCTGAGATGCCAAAGTGTGGAGGACCCAGTCCCACCACTGACTCAGCTGGGGATGAGAGACAGTGTCGGTACACATCCTGTAACAGATGGTTTCTGACTCTTAAAAAAAATAAACAAGTAGGCACTTCTATAGCTGTTTATCTTCTTTTCTCTCTCAGGCCTCATAGATGTAAAAGCAGCAGAAGAAAGCGGCAAGACGTCATCGCTGTTTCAACAGCACGCAAAGGGAAAGCAGAAAATACAACTTTTTGGTATACTCATCAGTTTGAATGAAAAGCTGCACATTATTTATGAGACGTGTGAGAAACAATCCATTGTACTGAACAACGATAGTCAATCCTAGATATAAATTCTCCGCTGGTCGATAACCACTCTACCCATTCCCTTAGCCATGAAAATGACCTGACAGAGCCATAAATTCACACATTGTCCATTTTTCACAGACAAGCTCCCCGCCCCAGACAGTCTGCAGTGTACCAGCCATGACATCGGTGTAAACATTTACTCATTTATTATTTTATGCTGACTGCTTTTCAGCTTCCTGACAAAGGCAAGGCAAGTAACAATGGTGATATAACCTGGGCCAGGTTCAAGACCCAAGCACAGGCTGAACATAGGTTTCAGAGATGGCACACTGTACTAGCACTTCCTATCCCAGCAGTACACTGGAACTCACTAAATATGGATTTTCTTTTAACACAAAAACTTCCATAAGTTCATAAGGTTTCGATTTACTCAAATTCTCTACCTACAAGTTTCTTTCAGAGCACCAAACAGAAAACTCTGTCTAAACTTACTGAAAATCTTAATAATGCCTGGCATTGACCCAAAATCTTTCCAAAGAGCCTGACTGATAATTAGTGCATTTGCAATGATTTTCCCCTTTTGGGGCCAGTGTTCTAATGGGTTTTAGTGCTAGCAAATCGGTGCTAGGATTTGTTCTGTGCATTAACGTGCACAGAGTGTTAAGCTACTTATTTGTAATGATACTGTTCCTGTAGGAAAGCCTGCCTTGATTGTTAATGATACTTGAGGCTCTTAATCTTAAAACAGAGGGGGAGAGAAACTGCAGGGTGTGGCATAGTCTGCTACACAGCTTGTCATTTACTGAAAATAAAACCTCACTTAATTCCATTGATAGCACTCAGAATATTATAATAGGCATTTAATTTCCTAAACAAACTGTGTTTTAAGAAGCTGGAGCAACCTCTTAAATTACACTATTTTCATTGTTTATACTTGTTGTTGTTGCTTTTTTAAGTTAGGACCTATTCAGAAGTGGTTTATTCGAAAAGAATAATTTGAAGAAACTTGTTCTTCCCTTCCACTACTCTCACATCAATTTTTGTTTTTAAATTAGCAGCAGAAATAAAAAAGAACAGTAATATCTCATTCCTCTTCCAGATTAAACCTTAAAGACTGTTGTATAATCAGTATTACTGCACTGCTGCCTAATAGTATATACTGTTGATACATTAATTGGTTTATTGACTATTTTAAAGTTTTACAACTTTTCATTCAGCCCGATGTGCCCTTGTTGTGAACTCACCCAAAGAATTACCAGGTTCAATAACCTAAATTATATTCATTAATACTATAATAGATATATGTAATAAAAAAGAAAAAGAACACAGCCATTACCTTCACACAAGTAGTCCTATTGACTTCAGTAAGACTGATTTTACAGAGCCAAAAATTGCCCAGACAATCAAGACTTCGAATATCCAAAATAAAATCCATATATGCACAATGTCAGACTTCTGAGCATCACAAACTATAATAAAAGTAAACTGGAAGAACCAGGCCTGTAATATTTATTCACATGTAGCTATGGTCAAAAATGTTATGACATCCAGGAAAAAAAAAAAAAAGCATGAAATCTAGGCTGACTGGTAAAGTATCATATATAGTGTCATGCCAGATTGCCCTGATGCTGTCAACCTTTTAAAAATTTATTTCCAATCTTCCCAAAATATTTTGAAAATACAAATTGCAAAAAAAAATAAAAATGTTCTGTGTTACCTATCCACTTTGGAATTCAAATAGAAAGTCAATTTGACAAATTCTCTGTAAAACATAAATTTTGGGTTTGTTACAATTCTGTTGTACAGTTGAGGCTGCACAGAGATTGCAAGAAAGGTTCTGGATCCTTTGTAAGTATCAAGTGATTCAACATAGATATACGCACACCGTAAGAGATATCTGTGTGACCTCAGCTTGGTTTTTCCATGGGAAGCACTACCTTTACCTTCTACAGGCAAAATGTCAGTTAATGTATAAAATATTATGTCACAAGAGAAGTAATGTGATGTTTGTAAATAGACACATGTATTTATAGACATGCATATATAAAAGGGAGTACTGTTGACTAAACAAAAACCACAAAGCGGTAGAAAAGCCTCTAAGCATAACAGAGAGATGAGAACTCAGCTGATGGTGCAAAAGATAAAAAGGACAGGATTCAGTATTGAAATAAGACACTGAAAGGAGGTCAAGCGACTTAGTGAATCAGCTGCTGACCTCATATGAAACTCAGTCCTAATCATAGCGAATGAAAATTGCTGTTCGTAGATGGCTGGAAAAGGCTTTAAGCCACAAACCCATTCTGGACTTAATATACTATGCACAAAAACTGGAGAACATGTTATCAGAATTGTCTAGCTGCAAATTATATAAAATCATCCTGCATTTTCATTCCTATTAATTGCCAGTCTATATCTAAATGAAGATATAATTACTTTTGTAATAAAATACATAAAATCCATTCTTAATTTAGTGCTTTAGAAATCGTGTAAATACCTAAGCTAACTAACCCAGTTACTTCAAATACCTCTCAAAGAGTAGCCTGCCCTTATGAACTGACTGGAGTGTACAGGGAGGTAGAAAGAGTTTGGTATTTTCTGTTCTGTTTCAACCTTAAAAAGGTCAGTTCCAGTGAGAGAATAACTCTGAAAAAATTTCCCTAAATCCAGCATTTATGGAAAGAGAGAAAGACAGACATCCACGTGCATGCTGACTCTACAGTCCTATTCTTAGAATATTCACCTACCCGTACACTGCAATATGTTAAGGTTTCTTCAGAAGCATTTTTAGACCCAGTAACTCACCTGTAGCTGTCATTACCCTAAATATTTCCTTACTGAGTGGCAATATAGTCACTGTTCCCAAAGTGTATTACATATATAAGTTACTTCAAAACTGTTGCATGTATGCTGTCAAAATACCTGAATGCCTCATGTTGGAAACACCTTCCAAATTATCATGCTTGTTATTGTGGTTGTCAGACATGGCTGGTTGCTCCCGATTAATTCCTGCACTGTACATAGCACCAAACTGGCTAACACAGGATTTGGATTTTTGAGGACAAACGCCAAGACAATACCCTGACACCATCCCAACCCACCATCCAAAGTGTCAGGTGCAAATCCATTTATGAAAGAAAAAAATCCTTCAGTGGTCAGGGGGGAATCCTTGCATCCTTCCCCTGGGGGAAACATGCAATCCCCCAAAACACTGGCACTGGCAGTAAGTCCAGCCCCATTTTCCACCTATGTCTACAACAAACCCATTTGATGGTAAGGAAGAAGGAAAGTCACCAGATGTGGTGGCTGGTGTCTTGGTAACTAACTATCAGAGTCAGTTATCCATACTGCTTGTAATCAGGTTAAAAGTTCCTAAGGCTTTGCCATCTGGAATTTTTTGCATAGCATCTCTAACAAGTTATTTTCTTTTTTTTTTTTTACTATGACTAGACTTCAGTCAGCAACAGTCTGGAAGTAAGCCTCCCCATTTCTTTTCCTTCAGGTGAGCTCTACAAGCAATGCAAATAAGGCTTCTTTTTCTTTTTCCTTTTTTTTGTTTTCTCTAGAGTGAGCTGTATTAGGAAATAAGTTGGAAAAACAAATAAATTAACATGGAAAAAACTCAGAATGTAACAGAAATAAGAAAATACTATAGACAAATCTCTCTCTTGCCTGCTGTGTCTCTTCCTCATGCTTTCCTCTCAGATCAGCTATCTTTCAATAGCTTGCCATATTGCAAAAAACCCCATGTAACGGACTGTCCCTTAGGGAAGAAAACAAACAAAAAAACCCAGAGCAACCTTTCCCTCCACGCCTCCTACAACTTGACTGCACCTCTATTCCCTGCTCTGCCCAGCAAACTCCAGGTCTCTGTTGTGTGGCAAGTCCCATCCTTTGCCTTCACTTTCCTCTTCCCTCTCTCCTCCTACATGATGTCCAGCTGCTCCCAGCAAAGTGGTAAACACTTTCTCTTTGCAGATACTCTACCTGAGCCAAAGTGCAGACGCCAGACCAATCCAAAACAAGAGTCTTTTTCTCAGATACCCAGTTGTTATCTTTTTAATGGAACATACTATGGTGAATTGCAACCAACAAATAAAATAGAAATATTCTATTATAAGGACTTTTTAATGTAAATTTAGTCTAAGAACTCTTCCAGATTTTTATTTTTCTTTACAGTGTTTTTTACATCACCATTTCCTATAGTGACTCCATCATATAACTTGTTCTGAATCTCCTACTAAACATGGTATTAAATTCACAGATCTACAAGATTACATTCTATTAAGTTGCGGAGTCAATGAATTTCTTCTTTTTTTTTTTTGTTTTTGTTAACCTAATTTAATTCTTTGGGGGTTTTGACTTGTTTGTCTGTTTTTCTCAGATGTCCTTAAGCACATTTGTAGCACCAGTTTTGTACTGGCTAACTAAATATTTTTTTAATCAAGATAATCACAAAGCAATTGGACCAAGCATCTAAGATTTTCCATACATATGTGAATTGTGCTGTTCCAAATAAATTGTTGGTATCTACAGTATCAAAAACTCTGTACCATACACAAAGTACAGCAGACCTGTTTCAGCTGTTGTCTTGTACAGTATAAACCACAGACAGAAATACATCCACAGACAGACTCACTGCTGGGTACTATCCAGGGGAACTGAAGACAGTTTGTACATCACCCTGCAGTCCAGGACAACTTCACATTAATGCAGCGTACTATGAAAATGGATTTTCAGTCTATAACAATGAGTATATTAACATATCTGTGTGATAGTCAAGTTTACCAAATTAATCTCACTTTCCTTGGTATAGTCAATTTGGTTCAATTAACCACTTCAATTGCATAGTATAAGTCTAAAAATTGCCCTTTATCGGGTGATATCCTAAAATAACTGTTGGGTGTTGCTGTTGCTGCTGATTTAACATATACCATTTTCCATTAGTTAAATACTATAGCTAGCAAAGAGATTCCAAAATTGGGGTTTCATTATCCAAATTGTATTTTCACATGTGTGAGCTCTTTAAGAAACTATGCAATTCATTCCCCAACTCATTTTTTCTAGTAATGAATGCAACTGTCTGATAATGGAAGTAGCACTTTATAAAATTAGCCCACATCCCTCTGAAGCTCCTTCACACTGCCACTTTCCTAAATACTTAGATGAGTTTATCTGCTCTGGTGCACCCTCCTCCACCCTCCACCAAGCCAGTGAACACGTGCACTACTACAGATGCTTAAAATATTGTCTGAATTTGTGTTATTCCTGCATGTGACACTGTTCTGTCTCAAACTCTTGATTTGGCAGTTACTGCTATGAACTTCTTCATGACCGGAATTCCTTGGCCTGGTATTAAAACAAAACAAAACAAAGCACAACAACACCTTCCCCCCAAAAAAAAAGCCCCCCAAAACTCACCAGTTAAATATGAAGATATTCTAAACTGTTTACTATAGGGTTACGTCTTTAATGTCAATACACTTTAGCTCCAAACTTCAAACAGCTGATAACTATTCCTCTGCAGGAGACCCAATGTTTTCCTAGAAGGAGTAAATATAGTTTTCCAGCAAAACACCTCACAGAAATCTTTTGTTATTGTTGTTGTTTCAAAACAATTTAGTTGAATAAATAAAGCAGCTCTCATTCACAATTTGCTGTATTTGATCAGGAA
Source organism: Pygoscelis adeliae (assembly GCF_000699105.1). Lineage (NCBI taxonomy): Eukaryota > Metazoa > Chordata > Aves > Sphenisciformes > Spheniscidae > Pygoscelis > Pygoscelis adeliae. Next base: position 4,121,121 of record NW_008824761.1, on the reverse strand, counting down.
AATAAGAACACAGGGTTTTGGAAAGACAACAAGCTTGATAACTTTTATTAGTCTCTCATAACAGCCAATTTCTGTATATGTTGCCTTGCAAAGAATTGATGGTACCTTAACTGAATTTGATAAACATCAGAAAAAGAGACCCCAGAGGCTCTCAAAGCTAGCCAGGAAAAAAAAAAACAAACAAACATCTAGAAATATCATAAAACATTTCTCAGCAAAATGTTCATTTTCATTCTTCTCTGAAGATAGGGAAACTTTGATAAATTCAAATAAAGCAGATTGAGCTTAGGGAATGAACACCAAATGCTTATCCATGCTATCTTCTCTATCAGTTATTAAGGAACTGCATTTTGGAAGATTAAAAAAGCGCTCGTTTCTCTCCTTGTCTCACATCTCAGACACACACATACACACAACATTGACACATATGCACTCCTCTAGTAACTGTTTGAAGCAAGTAAAAATCTCTAGCTAAAACCAGCAACACACAATTTCAAATGTTTTTGGAACTGAAGTTACACTTCATTACTAACCAAAAATTTTCAGAGTTTATTCAAAACTTCTACATAAAAAGCTGATGTTTTCCTAAATTGTAATCCTAATCTGTAAATGACATTAATAAACAGCATAGAACACTTTTGCATTTTCAATATGACACAAGATTCACTATCAAATTATCTGAATTTACAAGTCAATAGACAGTCTTTCAATCTATCTGGTCCTTGCAGACTCAGCATGCTACTTGTAAGCCAAGCTGTTGTCCTTCTGGCTTTGTATATTGCTGCCAGCACTAAAGATTTGGCAGACAAAATTCCTCTCTTAGTAGACACAGCACAGGAGACTGGAGCGTGCTGGACATTCCCAGATTAACAGGTACTTCAGATGGTAAGTCAAGTGCAGCTCCATGCTGCAGTACAATGCAGCATCAAGTCAATTTACTAGTTGTAGTGCATTCGTATCGTGTTCCTCAATGCTACCAGTTCTAGCCCCATAGGTAGTGTATATAGGTCCCTCAGCCTTCACAAAAATCTGCTCTGAAAAGAGAACATTATTAAGATCCTGAAAGATGAATGAACTAGAAGACCATCCACTTTGTTCTTTCACAGCTCCTCCAGCTTTACAGGGTTAACAATAGTATTAAGAAAAAACAAACAAACAAACAAAAAACCAACAACAATCACTTAGGGACATGGTTTAGTGGGCATGGTGTGTTGATGGTTGAACTCGATGATCTTAGAGGTCTTTTCCAACCTTAATGATTCTATGATTCTAAACCCAACCAAAAAAAAAAAAAACCAACCCAAAACCACAATAGCAAAGAAGAAACCCCCCCCCCACACACACACACACTTTTAATATATAGTTTTCTTCAAATGAAAGATGCAAAAGTTATCATAAAAGAAACCAGAGGGCAGCATGTGATAAAAGTTCCATTCAATCTGTTTTTCAGAGTAAAGCTGTGCTTAAAATATCATTCTCCCTCGACTAACCACTTCCTTTCTAAGAAAAGAATTGAATGGGATGATACGATGTCATTGCTTGCAACAGTAAAAATGAACCGAGCACAGAAATTCCAGAAAGTCTTCTCCAGCCTTAAGTTCCCCACATGCTGTAAATATGCATGTTGTCTTTTCTCTATATTCTGGTCTAAACTTGCCCCACGAACCAGCTGTCATCCCTGATGCCTGCAGCTCCATTACCAGGAGAAAACACCAGCATTATCACTAAGGATTTGCTACTGGATCAATTCCGTTGGTGGTGTAAATCAGCACAGCTTCGGTAACTTCAGCTAAGTGATGATGATTTACAATGCCCTGAGGATCTGGCCCTCTGTCCTTATTACTACATTAATCTGCATATTCCTGCAATGTACACCCATCTTTTTTCTAAATTACTTTTACTTCAACCCACCTGTTGTAAGTCTGATGTGGATTTATACAGAATTCATACCATACTTTCTTACTTATTTTTGAAGAAGCATTGCCCTGAATCTGTCTATGGTCCATCAATGATCTATATGGCTGACTGAATCAAGCCTGAGCTGGTAGCTGTCAGCAGGTATGAATTCAATTTTGCAAGACCAATCCATTAGTATCTAAACACTATTAATAGAGTGGAGAGAGAGAAGCACATTTTTTTTCTATCCCAGGGAATAAGAGGCTGGCCACTTCTCGTAGGAAGGTATTTGATCAGGTCTGTCAGAGCCAGAAGACCATGGTGAATACCTTCTCATAATAATGAGTAGCTCATTCCCAAGAGAAGAGGAAGTTGGTGTTGGGAAGCATGTTTTATCATATTCCTTCAAGACATCACTGAAGCTAAGAGCCCAGCAGGATTCAAAGGAGGTTTAGATATTTATACAGATAACAAGACCATCAACTGCTACCCTGGACAGCATGCATTCTTTTTTGTAAGAAAAGAAACTCTCACATTTTAGTGCATAACCCTGCTATCAGAAATGTGGGATAGAAACAGGCTCAGTGGAAATGTTGGTATGTTTCCATTTTGGAGCTTACCGTAGTTCCCTTAATTTCCCTCTGACACTGCCTACTGTTAAAAAAGGACCCTGAGGGAATACCACTTTGATCCTCCATGGCATGGCCTGAAAATCAAGGAAGCCAGTCAGTGAATGAAAACCTAACTGCTATATTTTATTTGCAAAGTTATTTTTGAAAAATAAAGTGGTGTGTTGATCCCGAGTTTAAAGTGAGGCACCAATAACCCACATAAAATTTGTGGTGTGGGCATTTAAATACCCCCAGAGTCCTTTGAAAGTAGCACTAACATGGAAGAAATAATTTAGATGGAGTTAGAACAACCATTTCTTCTGCCTAAAACATGATGTTTTTCTAAAAGCAAATGTCCTCAAAGAATTCTCTGCATAAAAATGCAATGGTTATCTTTAACAAGTCAGTATTTTTCAAATGTTACAATAGTGTAGGTCTGAAATGGTATTTTTCATAAACTTAAAATAGAATGAACTGAGGCCTCACATACCATACTTTATTAACAAGCCCAGACTTTTAAATAGCATGTCCAACCATAGGAGATATTTAAGGAGGGACATAAGATTCCATACCCTAAATGAATTAATATTAACATCGACTTGGAGAAGGTTACAATCATATCAGGCTGAGAGCACTAAGGGAAAGAAAAAACGTACTTTGGGTAGGCTAAAGAAGGACTCTCACTCACGAGCAGCAAAGGTTTCCTGCACAGATCTAAGTGTTGAGCAGAGTGCAAGGAATGGGATGTCACTCCCAGATTCACTGAAATAATAGTCTAAGAGAAGGAGAATTAAAGGTGACCATACTGTAATTGAGCTAAATTTAATTGTACATATGAGTTACATACCTAGGGAATGGAAATCAACTAAGTGTACAATTTAAATAAAACTCACACTTTGCTGATTTCTTAAGAGTTATTTCATCACAGTTCTAACAGGTAAGGAAATACAACTACTTAGTCATCCCTTCTTCAAAATTGATTTTGGGCTACAAAAAGATATCTTACTCATCAAGTAAAATTCTCTTCAATACGAAGGAATACTGTAATAAATGCCTGCCTGCCTTCTGCAGGATCAGGATAAATTTTAAAGGGCCAGTAATTCATGCAAACATTTGCACATATCATTCTGCATCACTGCAGTGTTATTGCTAACCTTATAAATTGAAGTCAAAAAAGAAATACTAAACTATGTTCTCCCATTTGCCTATATGGAGCCATCAGTAAGATACTACTTTTAATAATTTTTCCTACAGTTTCTGGGAGAGAGAATAGTTTCTAAATGTTCTGATTTTCCCCTAAATATTTCCAACTTGATAGGTTTGCTCTTGCTATTCTTTCTATGCACTTATTGTACATGAAGGAGAAATCTTGTTATTATGTCTATTCCCAATGCTTATCTTCAGTCAAGCCACCCACCATTGCTCCTTCCATCCTTTAGAAAAGAGCATTTCATGGGATTTAGTGACTGTTTTGTATACAAACATGCACTGAGTTTGAATCTCCCACTGTGTTTCAGGAATGACTTCACTGAAATTGCATGGGTCTTCAGAGTATAAATATTAAGTAGATTTCAGTCACAGCAATATCAAGACATTTGTTACACTAAACGAGAGTGCACGAGGCAAATGAATGGGTAAGCCACTTAAAATTTCAGCCTAAGATTTCCACGCTGTAATCCCTCTTCCTGCCTCCTTTCTTCTCTCCTTTTATTTCAAAATCTAAACTAGCATGTTTGTTACATCTCCAGTCTTACAAAAAAAATATTGCTACCTGATTCCCTTCTAGCTACAATAAACCCATTTTCCTACTACATTTCCTATCTCCTCAGATAGGAGGCCAGGTTTCTTACCTGAAGTCACTACTCCACTAGTAAACTATCACTGCTCACCACTCACTGCGAATCACAAAACCACTGCGGAAACTAATTAGGGACCTATAGCTGGCAAGAAGCAGTAACTGCTTTCTGCAGCTCTTTGCCCCAAAATAAGGGCCTACACAGAGTATACCCTGCTAGTGAGCTGCTATGCAGTAAGTTCAATTTGCTTTCATTGGTCAGTGCCAATTGCTTCTTAGTGATGACTGTTCACCACTGGGAGAAAAACGTCACTGCCAGCCACTGACTGGCAACTGCTGTGTGCAGGAATGGGTCAGCAGTGATCTCTTACCACAGGATAAGCAGTTATTGTGTGTCCAAATTTGAAAATGGCAAATACTGCAATAACAGCAGGCGGCACTGAGGGGTTGCAGCATGGCAAATCCAGTTTGCAGCACCTGATCGGCTTACAGTAGTGAAGTATCTACTTTTCTCAGGATAGACATCACCATTGATAGTTAGTATTAATCAGCTACTGCCAAAACCAGAAACAGGCTAGTACCAGTTAATGACAAGTAGCACCTGTTCTAAACACATGGCGTCCCCACTAACCACAGCTAAATAATTAACTCTTTTATAGCAATGAAGGTTTACCAGCCCTTCACCTCTTTTTATCATCTTATGATACCCCCATGCCCAAGTTTTTCTCTTACATTTTGCTCCAACATCCTCCCAGCCTATTTTTACTCTTTAGTAGTCCAACATAATTTTCCAGCTGCATATCTTTCTATCTGCAATAACCACAATAGCTACATTTCCCAAGCCCTTCTCTTCTTTTCTCCACCTACATATGGGTATCCAGCCTATGATCTCTCTAAAAGTTGTTCAGCAGATAAACTGGAGCAGCAGCCACAGCTAACTGCTGCCCAGGCAATGATTACTGGCTACCTTGCTGTCTTTGCCTTGCCTGCAAGCTTGAGAGGTGGTAGCCTTGGTTTATGGCAAGAACGAGGAAGGCTAAAGAAATGTCTTGATGTGTCACATGAAGTATTGGTTGCCAGTAGTCTTTCCTAAAGTTGATTTCTTTAGAATCTAGATAATATTAGATGTGGTTGTTGTGGGTTGTTTTGTTTTTTTATTTTTCTCCCTTGCTTTTCAGGTTGTATCACAGACTTTTGGCAAGGTCCTGTCTAAGCAGACTTACTTTAAAAAAAGAACTGGTAAAAAAAGATCTTAAGTCAGATCTTAAAGTTCTGGAAAAATGAATGCCCCAATTTCCCACTGTTTTGCATCTCACATAATATGGTCTTATCTAACATTTTTAATCCAAACATCTTACTGAGGTCATCAACTTGGTTTGTATTTTACAGATGTAGAAAATGGATGATTAAGTGAATGGATGCTCAGTAAGATAGTTTTGGAGGCAGGAATGAATAGCAGTGCTTTGAATCCCTTTCCAGTGTACTGTGTGTGCAATAATAAAGAGCTGTGGAGATGGCTGTGAAATGACAGAATCACCCCAGTTCAAGTGATTATACAGAAAAGTTTGAAAAGAAGTGGAAAATCAGGCCCTGGATGAGACATAAAGCAAGTAGATAAACCACATGTACCTTCCTGCTTTATTAACTTTCTTAATGAGGTTATCTCTGACTATCAGGAACTCTAACGAGACCAACAACCATCTATTTTAAATGCCAAGCAAACGCCTGTTAAGCAACACTCTCTCTCTTCATAGGGCTGATGCTCTCAAATCCTAATATTAACTGACAAGACTTCCCCATCTGGACTCTTTTTTTTTACTTTGCATTTTGAGTATGTGACAAAGCACTGCACAAGGGATTGCCTTTACAAGCAGAGCTGTATGTTTTTTAAAATGGGTGAAGAGCATTGTAATAACATATGTGGAAAGATCAAAATGCAATTTCGTTTTTATTATTCCTATTATTGCATTCCCCTACACAATGGCAACCTCTTCAGAGACATCGTCTGCAACATAATATTGATTTAATGTGCCACTTCATATGCCTGCCACGTCCTCAGATTAAAGATTTAAATTAATATGACAAGTGAAACGCTAAGAAATTCAACAAATCACCAGATAGGTTTATCCACACAGGGTACATTTCATAGTAAAAAAACCCCAAAACATACAAAAAAACCCCACCCCAGCAGCCACAGCTTAGGCGTAGGCCAGATTTAATTTGCTTGCTTGATCTTGAGATCTTTGAGCGCAAATTCATTATTCTCTTATTAACTATTATCATTATTGGAATTTATAAGGAACCTATAAACATATTAAACTGGTCTTAAATGTTGCAATCTATTTATTGAACATACCAGCAATTAAAAATTAATTATTAAACAACCACCACAGGAAAACATCAGTGGCCTTGTCACCTCAGAGCTAGATTGATAGCATGTTACCTTCTGGAGAGTGGGGCCCTGCAACACTCAAATATAAACCTTGGAAGGGTAATGCTGGGTATGTCACAGCATAAGTCACATTTTTAATTTAATGTTTTATTAAATGTTAGATAGAATAAATTTATCCAGGCCTCACAGACTCTGTCTTAATAAATGAATTGGCACTCTTTCAGATGTAAAAAATGGTCACAGATTCTCAAGGGCATCAGAAACCCTGAAGCATAAGACACCAGTAAATACAAAAAGCAAAGGCAGCATGGACAGTGATATATTTGCAAGCACTGCCGGTGAGCCAACACTTTCAAAATGCTGAGGCTAACAAAACAAGGGCAATGAACTCCCAAAATGGGAAAAGCACCTGCAGTAAGTAAGAAGCTGTGCTTGAGTGCTGTTGCATGAACGTGTCCACTGCTGAAAAAAAGTGGAAAGGGTGCGGGTTTATCACCCTCCTGCTACTATATTGCAGGATGTGTTTGTACGTTTAAAATTTCATGAGCTCTATTAATAATTTATTTTTCTCCTGTCCTTTAATTTTATAAGGCTAGACTTTGAAAACAAAAGGCAGGGAGATGATATATTCTCTCACTTGTGTTTCGCTGTAGAACTGCTGTCATTAGTAATATATAATTTGGCTAGGAAAAATGGTTACAAGTTCCTTAGTCAAAACCAATATGCCCCTGCCCTGGCACACCCCTCCAGAGACATCCTAAGATTTCCACAAGCGGCTCCATTTTGAAAACATTTGGCTTACATAAGGCAAGACAGCTCAACACTACCACTCAAGCAATGAAAGGCTTTCACAGCATAAACAAGCTGTACTATATATTTCCACAGACACTATACTAAATGATTGTAAATGACTGTCAAAACTGCCAGAAAAGTCCCCTTCCCCACCACTGTCAAATAAAAAAAAAAATACTTAGCATGCCTTTTTTCCAGAACTCTAAAATGTTGGTGTTCAATAGCTATCCATCTCACGTTACACTGTTAGACAGCATAAGAACAACTGGTTCCAAAAAGCAACATGCAAAACCACGTAAAGCAGTGAGTTATGCCAAAAATGTCTTCTGCAGTCAGTGCTTCTTGAATTCATGCAGCTGGCGTCCTCTTGCTGAATGCACAAGAACATTTGAATGAGAAGGTAAAAAGGAAGAAGACCCTGAAACTTCCTTTGAGCCTGGCATTTTTCCAGAAAGTCAGGAAGCAATTCCCAGCATGTAAACAATATAAAGGAAAGTGAGTAAAAAACAAAGCCCACGATTGTGCTTATAAGTTCTAAATACACGATATTCTTGATCTAACTACATGACACTTGCCACCCCACTTATGAGTCTTACAGCTGATGTGAGAGGAAATTAGAAGGACTTTATTCATCAAAAAATGAAATGTGACTTCACATAGACATAGGGTCGCATGGAAGCATAAGGAGTGAGATGAACTTGCTACCAGTAAAAATGACAAAAAAACGAAGTTGAGCTACACTATATTTAATCCTATCTGTCTTTAGCTGACCCAAGGGAATATATTATAACCTCAGCTGAGTAGTCACAGTTTATAACAGAAACCGCATATTATTTATATGGAAATTTTATTTTTGTATTCAAAATGTGAAGCAAAATGTATGAAACGAAAATGTCCTTTTTTCTTTTTCATTCTGTGAGGATAATAACTTAGACATTTGTGGGCTTTCCTGAAGTGTACAGTGCTGGATCCAAGAATGGAAGCCGGTTTTGAAACTATTATGCAGTATATATTTATATGAAGAATACACAGGGTTCAACAAATAAATGAGATTAATAATATCTTGAAGTTTAGTTTTGTACTGGTTTTGGCTGGGATAGAGTTAATTTTCTTCATAGTAGCCTGTATGGTGCTATGTTCTGGATTTGTGACCAAAACAGTGTTGATAACACAGGGATGTTTTAACTATTTTTGCGCAGTGCTTACACAGTGTCAAGGCCTTTTCTGCTTCGCACACTGCCCCACCAGCAGTAGGCTGGGGATGCACAAGAAGCTGGGAGGGGACACAGCCGGGACAGCTGACCCCAACTAACCAAAGCTATATTCCATACCATATGACATCATGCTCAGCAATATAAACTGGGGGAAGAAGCAGGAAGGGGGGACATTTGGAGTTATGGCATTTCTCTTCCCAAGGCACTGTTATGTGTGATGAAGCCTTGTTTTCCTGGTTGGACTAGATGACCTTTAAAGGCCCCTTCCAACCCAAGCTATTTTATGATTCTACGATTCTATGGCTGAACACCTGCCTGCTGAAGGGAAGTAGTGAATGAATTCCATGTTTTGCTTTGCTTGCGTGTGTGGCTTTTGCTTTACCTATTAAACTGTCTTTATCTCAACCCATGAGTTTTTGCACTTTAACCCTTCTGATTCACTTCCCCATCCCACTGTGGGGGAGTTAGCAAGTGGCTGTGCGGGACTGAGCTACCCGCGGGGTTAAACCACAACCAGTTTTTAATTCCCCCCGCCCCCCAATGGCAGCTTTCATTTCAGAAGTGGTTTTCTTCTTTATATTTTATTACCAAATCACCTTTCTTTGGTGGTGGGAAGGAAGATACAGACTCAGTTCTAAAGGAAGTTCTTTCAACAGAAATTCTTTTAGACACAGTTTCAGCTAACAAGGGAAAACAGTTGCTTTAGTACTTTCTAAGAAACTACTGCATTTTGACTGCGTTTTTGAGGTATGCTGCTTTGTAACTCAGGCATATAAAAATATTAACACTTCTAAGCAAGAATAAGTGTGTATATAAGCAAGCAAATAAATATGTTTAGTACGCATGTTAGAGCAGAAAATCAAGCACAGCATAAATAGCTCAAAATGTTCCAGCTGCAACTAAACTTCCCCCTTGGAACATGACTCCATCTTCTGCCCAGTCCATGTACCCTGATTTCCTTTCCAGGATTATCAGGACACTGAGAAGAGGGATATGGCAGATGTCCTTCTGTTGCCAAAATACGAAATTTACATCCTGTTGGGAACATGCTCCCTGACTTGGACATTTGCAGGGCTGATATGTCCAATGCTACAGATACATTCATAATGTCTGGATCCTGCTCCAGAATGAAGAGAAATTTGATAGTAGTGGAATGAAAGGGCTTATCTCTTTACTCCAGAACAAAGAAAATAGTGACTGATTATAGCAGTTGTTACCCAAGGATACACTCTCAATCCAATATATCTGAATACTCTCTCTATTAAAATGACAACAAAGTATGAGAAGTTAGGCAAGGGAAGGACTATAAAGTGATAGTTACAATCATAAGTAAATCTTAATCTTTTTCTAGTGCTTTAACATTTAGCACTTTTTCTAGAACTGTAAAAATCTCAATATTCAGTAGTTATAAAGCTCACATTGCTAAATATGTGACACTGCAACATGTCAAGTTGCATTGTCAAGTTCACTCTCTATTAAGAGGCAAAATTTATGAGCCTGTCTAAAGAAAACTATAGCCATCAGATATCAAATACAGCCTGTGCCTTTTCTGTAGCCAACCAAAAGATCACATATTCTTGTGGAATAGGATAAATGGCCATATCAATTTAGTCAATATTTTCAGGCAGAAGATAACTTGCCTAAATATTTTTCTTGCCTGTTACCAAATAAAAGAACGCAAGCTGAAATTCACACTTCTCTGCTAGTAAATGGGTATCCAGCTGAAGCCTTCTGTCCAGTAAGATCAAAAAGACATAATAACTGGCATAGGATGCTCAATTTCATCCACAATATATACAGTACCATTATGTCTACAACAGCTGGCCCAGGCCAAATATAACCCCAAATCTAAAATATGACAAAATTTAGAAAATCCACATACTGTCAAGAATGTATTGTTCTACTTCAATATAGTGTACAGCTGTAAAAGTAGCCACTAGATACAGATTGATATCAGACTTATCTGTACTATCACTACTTACAAATGGGAAACCCTGAATCTACAACCTATGACTCGCATATTAGCTTTACCAAAACTGAGGATATGAACTTTCAAAACTTTATCAACTGAGCCAATTTACAGTAAGTCAGCAAAGTGAAAGGCCATCAAAGAGAACAGCAAGTGAAATAATGGCTTTACCAATTTTAACAGAAGAATTTGCTTCCCATTTCTCCTCAAACCACGATACTTTTCTTATAAGGTGCACAATAATGACGGAAAATTTCTCAGAGATATATGGATCTCAATAGATGATTACATGTCAAATGTTTTTATCCTACACAACATAAGATAACAGATGGATAGGTAGATAGGTAAATGGATAGCTACAAAGTATTAGTATGTGTGTGCATATATGTCCATGCATGACTAGAAAGCTCCTTGGCAATCCCATTAAATGCCACAAAGAATTCTAAATTGATGTTAAATACAAATTAAAAAATTGAAAGTCTGTGACATGTAGGATGTCTGTCCTTTAGTAACCTTTGGTTTTGAGGATGAAAAATTGAGATTTGCTATCCACTTGTACAGTGACTAATGAGCTAATAAATTTACACAGATGAATGCAGAATTCTTGATTTCTTTTTAAAAAGGTGCCTACAACCCAAATGAATTATTTTAATCAAAAACAAAAGACTCATAAATACTGTGAAAGGACTATGTTTTCAAGAGCTCTACCCAACCCTTATGAACATAAATGAGACTGTTTACTGTGGTACCATTACTTGTGAGTATAAATACTTGCTCGTTTACTAAAGGCAAATATTTTTTAAACAAATGAATTCCCAGAAGTTGTGTGTATTATAAATGCTTTCACACATGGAAATCATGTGGATTATAGATTACAGTCCATATTACAGTGAGAAAGAATTATTATCCTTGGTGACTTTGGGCAGGTAATTTCATTCTTCTTTCTCCCCTTTGCCTTCCTATTCTTCGCCTATGAATCCTATTTTTCTTGTAAGCTCTTTGAAGCAGGAATTATTTATATATGTGCTTTAGTCCTCCAGTATTGACTGGGGACTCCAGGAACAATTGTAATAAGATATAATAAATGTATGTATGGATATTCACAGCTGAAGGTGACATACCTACACTACTATCATGCTTACCTATGAAGATGCTACTCGGAGTATGTGCTATACCAAGCAAACTGATCTCCCTTTTGTCAAAAAACTTCTGCTCATTTCTAACAGTTTCTAAAGTTCATTATAGACTTACTTCATTTATAGTCCTTATCACTCAGTTCCTCCCTTTCTTCCTTCACTTGTCTCCTTTCTGTCCCTCTGCAACATATTGCTACTGTGGGAGGTATTCACACTGTCTAACTTTAGGCAACTAATTTAGGGCTCTGAATCACCCTCTAGGAGTGCCTATCTCATAGAATATGACTATATATGGAATAGACATTTTTAAACTTAGGTGTTCTAATATGTACTTTCTTCAAATACCCAAAGTAGCTTGGCCTAGGTGGTGTTAATATTCCACTCTATAAAACACTGCCTGTCAACAGTAAGCGAATTTATGAAGTGTTCGGGTTGCAGATATTTTTTCACCAGCTTAGCACCTCACTTTCATTTTCTCTCACCTAGATTTAACACAGTAAGCACACTATCTGTAGGATAGCATAAAAGAAAAAAAATAAAATAAAAAGATTAAATGCGTATGGTATTTACCCATGGAATTTGCTAAAACATTAGTAGAATTTAAAAAGTACATGGCTGCTCAATAAATTGCAACATTCAGCCAAGGAGGCTGCAGCTTGTGCATCTCCTGATGTACAAAAGAGTACATCAGTCCCATGCCTAACCACGTCTTGACCTTTTTTCTGAGACTGTCAACAAAGGTGCCAATTAGAGCAATGATTAGAGCAACACATTTTGTGTTGTGCTAAACACAACTGTTACCAAGGGGGCAAAAATCATACATTTTGCTTAACACTGGATTCCTGATTGGCTCAACACAGATCTTCCACTGACAACTACTTTGGTAAGTCTCAAGATGAGGAGCAGGTAAGTGCACCACTCGCATACTTTTCTTTTGATCTCTTGGGACACAGAAAAGCTTATACTGTAAATGTCTGAGTGATTTCCCGGTACATCGTTGATTTTGTTTAGTTTATCATCTCTCACACACAAATTAAGTGATCTAAGAATTTACTAAGTTCCTTTTATATCAGGATTTAATGTTAAAACTCTTTGTTTCCACATACCACAACTAATTATGTCACCATAAATTTTGCATCCTAATTCAATATGTTGAGAGTTGCAAGCCAGGTATTCAAGATGAGCTTCTGAAAACCTCCCCTTCAACCAAGCCATAAGAAAAGGCTTGACCAACATATGTATCAGCTTTCAATTTATTTAGTTAAAGAATGTTAAATGTGATAAGGTGATGAGAGACAGAAAAAGAAGAAAATATTTCTTTTTATGTCTCAGTTGCAAAATGAATGCATGTAATTTAGACAAAACTTATAGAGGTAAGATGAAAACAATGTATAGTTGAATATGGACTGTCCACAGCATAAAAAAGCAGTGTGCTGTGTACTAATGGTAGGGAAAAGACTAGGGGATTGTATTATAACATTAAGCTTTATCTTGGAGTTCCATTAATAGGAGACATGTTGGTGATCCCATAGACAATATAATATAAAACCCACAAATCTATGTTAAGTGTACAGGAAAATGTTTAGCTGACATAGGCACACAAAGAATGATTTTGAAATAAATAAGCCATTTCTATCCATGGTTCTTTAAATTTACAAAAAATGTACATCTAGCAATTACTATTAATTCCTATTTATCAAAAGTTTAATTAAAATGAGTGGATTTAGTTTTACTCAACACAACATTGTTTTTCCTTCCTAATCAGACCTGCTTTCCACTACAGTAATAACTAGGAATTGACCATCTAGGGAGAACCACAAGGATATAGAAAGATGCAAAATCTGTCCAAGCAGGTTTTAAGTACAAGAAGTGTTTTAAATTGAATATGTATAAAGGCATATAGACTGACAGTCATGATAGGGCTACTTACTTGGATTTACCAGTTCCTGGGAGGTGGGAAGAACTTACATAACATACCCTATTTTAAACCTCACATTTCTCAGTTAATGTTATGGACAAACTTCAAACATTTGGCTAAAATTTACAAGGCAGTTCAGAGATGTTTGCATGCAAACTAACTACTGCTTCATTAAAATTCTTCTTTTACACTTAGGCACAGGATTAAAATGTTTCTTTACCAGTTGTCTCCTTTGTAAATTAAGTACTATGGCATATTTTTTCTTCTTTTGGTGAGAAAAAATATATTGTACAATAGCAAGTTATGATGTAACACTGACACTATTATCAACACTTCTGGCTGTACTCTGAATCTTTAAATTGCTTCCCTAAAATAAGTCTGGGACAAAAAATTCCAGTACCTTGAATATACACATACTTTTGAAGTTATAAAAGAAGTTAATTGAATTGATATATTTTTACATTTTAAGGAAAAAGACAGTACAAACTTTATTACTTTGCTGCTTTGGGTTGTTCTTTTCCCTCCCCGCCTCCTGTAGCCCTAACTTACTATTGCATGAGTGGCACTGTGTTGTACCTGCTCAATGGAATATGAAATGGAACCTAAAAGTTAAAGGCCAATCTGATTTCACTATTCAAAACCAGTGAGATCTAAAATTAAGCAAAAAAAAGATGAACAATGAAAAACAAATTAGAGTGATGCTATGACAGTTACCATTGCTGTTAAATGACAAGGCAGTTAACTTCTACTAAGTTACACACCAAAGACTCAGCTTTAAAATAAATATATTATTCATAGGGTAGCATCCTTCTTACAAACCTACAAAAATAAATACAACATTAAATCTTCAGACTAGAATGTCTTTAATTTTAATGACGCTTTTATTTGATATGCTTTTCCAATGAACGATCAGTAAGAGCTTGGGAATATATCACAAGAATTTGCAATACTATATTTAATTCTGATAGGAAAAGATTAAATATTTCCACTGATTCAGCCCTGGGTTCCATATCAATTAGGAAAATTCAAAGGAAGCACTCTGATAGTTATGTTTTCAAAAGGCAATCCACTCTAGGGATGGACAACATTCACACCTGCTGTTGTTCACATGTTGCTAACAATACACTAATATACTTAAAATAATACTGAATATGGATGAACATTTTGTGCATAGGCAGGACCTAAGCATCTTGTGAAATCTGTGTTTGTTAGTAAGAAGACATAGAAGTTTCTTTTAGTAAGATTCAGCTAGGAGAGTATTTTCTTCTCTAACATAAATGGCATGATATTTTGTACATTACCTGTCAAATACTTGTTTTGATAGATTCTACATTTCTCAAAGTGGAATTGGTATGGAAAAAAAAATTATTTGAAGTTAATGTAACAATTAATGTATCTGTCCATCTAGCTTTACTGTTTTCAGCTGTTTCCTTCTGGGAACCATATATAATTCTGCTCTGAGAGTTTTGACTGGATGGGTTGAGGATCACAGTTTGTCTCACATAGACAAGTATAATTAAAAGTGTCAGGAAAAAATCAATGTCTTTGAAAAATAGAGTGCCATCACAGAAAAAAAAAGTGAAATCACAAGTGATTTGAGAGTGTTCATAAAAAACAGCTTTTCAACTATATCTTTGTCACATCTGGATGAAATCTGAGTTCCACTGAAGTAAAAAACAAAATTCTTATTGATTTTTACTGATACAATTTTTACCTTTAAGTAAATTTGTAAGAACTGAACAGAACAATTGCATATGTTTATGTCTCTGTGATTGTATATAGGTGGAAAATCCCCAGTAAAGGCAGCAACAATACATTGTCCCAGTTCTTGATTAAGTGTAGGATAGCTGAGTAAGGATCTTCCACAGAAACTTTTTTATAGCTGTGAATCCCAGGAAAAAAAAGCAAAAGAAAAAAGCAGTTAAAATTCAGAGAGGTTACCTTTTGTGCCTCATAATTCTACTAGTTTGCTTAGCCTAGAGAAATAAAAATCATAATGATTTTAGGGTTTGTATGAACTTGAAATGCAGAGGTACTGAAAACACCACCCAAGCCTGCTCCCAATAGTTACAGAAACTCCCATGACCTGAAGCTGATGGGTTTCTTTTCACAGATTTAAGGTTATGAAACAGGACCTTCCAAACAAACAGGTACGTTAGCCAATACAATCCTTCACTGCTTATTCCCATTCTGTTGCTTCACTTATTATCTTGTACATTAAAATAGTAACCATTGATACCACTCCTCAAGAAGAAGTCCTTACCAGGATGGGGGGAGGGAAGGTATTAAAACATTTCATTTGAAAAATGCAGCATCTCTCATGGGTTCTGATATCCTACTAAAGTCTGGGGAACACAGGTGGATGCACAGCCTTTTAAGGAAAGGAGAGAACCAAGAAGCCTGCCTGAAAAGCACTGATAAATCTTTTCTATGTTCAGATTAATTTTTGTATATGTTTTAGAGAAAAAGAAAAGAAAAAAATCCTGCGAAAAAATGTGCCGATTCTGCACTGGAATGTTATCAGGATACGGATTTCAGACAGTGTTTTAATGCTTATTTATTGATACATTTTATCATGGTGGGTTTACATGAGAAACGGTGGGCTACAGGCTTCGTTTAATGGGTGACAGCCTCCTAGAGATGTTGCAAAATATTCTGTGATGTTCTCCCAAATGGCAATGCACCATTAAAAAGGCATATATTTATCTCTTAATACTATCTGAATACACACACATTTCAAGAGATATTTAACCCACAGCAAATGCAAAGCATGGATATTTTCGGTATGAAGCCAGCAGCAGGCACAGTATTCTCACTGTTTTCCATATGCATTGTTTCTGCAAAACTCAGCCTTCAATCACTTAATGTTAAGTCATTTTCTTAGGTTTGGCTGGCAAACTGTAAAGACTTACATAACTTTTTATTAGGTTGCTGCTTATTTTGCAAATGTATTGTGAAAAGCATTCAGCTTTGAATTGTTCACTGCAGTGAGCTCATATTTTTGGTATACATTTTTTTTTCCTCTAAATTAACTAAATGGCACACAGTACAGTTTCTGTTCTTATATTCGATGTAAAAGCGTCATTAATATAACATTATGTTCATTAATAGGTGTGACTGTACATATTATGTTCTATCCCTGTCACTTCCTTATGCTGCACAAGCACTGTGGTATTTTAGAAACTTCCAAAATTAAGTGAAGAGCACCAAGTTTTCTTCCTATTCTTCCTCCAGATAAGAAACTTTATTTATGTTTTTGATTGTGTTATATTATACTGATAATTTTTGTGTTGCTGTGCACGAAAAAAAGGTCATGGTGGCAAGTTTTACGGTTACTCTCTTATAATTCAGCATCCTCTATTTGACTATATCAAAATAGCTTGCTCGAAGAAAAAGGATAAATATAGTATATATACTCATATACACACACAGATATGTATGTGTGCATATATATATATGTATGTATAATTGGTCCACAAGTAGCTACAGATTATATTTCATGTTCTGCCCTCAAATCTTATTAGGCTTCAGTACTAGTTGTAGAGAGGTTACTAGCATTTTAATAAGCTTGTTCAGAAAAGGGAGACTTGATACCTGTTGTCAACCTCCATTCCACCCAAAATAGTTCGGTTTAGGGCTGGGTGGACTATGGTATGGAAAATACTGTATTTCCTTCAGATAAAACTTTGGCAATATCACAAGAAGTTCTAGTTGTCCTTATAGTTCTTTTACCAAACAGGTAGGATCTGAGTTGCAGGTGGCTGATCACATTTCCACCAATATGTTCAGGATCTCTTTTAGTGTCCATTCTGAATTCAAGGCAGTAGCATGCATCTGTGCAAGGTGTCCCAAGCGGTCTGAGGAGCCTTCCTCTGTGCAAGCAATCTTCTTCGTGAGGAAAGGTGGTGGAGTCTGTTGCATACTGTAGGCAGTCAGGGTTGATGAAGCAGACATAGACTCTCTCAGGGAGAGGATGGGGAACACTTGAGAGAAAGAGAGAGAGAGACCAGGAAATAAGCAGGCCTAGGGGATGTCAGGACATATAAAGCCTCCAAATACGTTTGTCTTTCCCCTTTTCCACAAGAACTATGAGGATTCCAGATCTTAAAATATTTTGGTTCACATCAGATTTTGAAAGAAAGTCTGGAAAATTAACAGCTGCCTAGGCCTTACCACTAGTTTCCTTTTTTTCCTTATTTTCACACAAAGTTTTGAGTGTAAGAAGTAGACGCTTATACCCCTGCCTGTTTAGAATTATTATATTCCTCTTTCCTAGGATTATCACCAAGACAGTGTTAAGAACTGCTATGTTAAAAGCTTGCTCCCATCTTAATTTTGAATGTGTCTACCAAACATACTGAATGAATTAACTAATTTTCCATCCTCTGTCCTTAATTTCCATACTTGTGGTCACAAAGAGCATAGTTGTCTCTCAAACATTTAGCTTTAATTGTGAAGGTATCTGGCCCTTAACCTTGTTAGAGTCACTTAATAAATGTGGCAAGAACAATGTTCCTCTCAAGAGACTAACTCAGTCTCCATCTCAGTCAGAGATGAAGTCATTTTGGGATAGGATGCAAAATGAAGAAAAACTTTTCTCAAAGATAAAAAAATGCATATATGTTGTTGATTTTTTATTATAGCAAAAAGTTAACAGCAGGGTGCTTCAAGGCACCATACAAGGACCAGGTGTTCAAAATATATTAATTAATGTGAAAAAATGAGTGAACAGCAATGTGGCAAAAATTGCAGATAACACAAAAAAATTCTGGTAACCAAGTCTGAAGAAGACAGGAAACTTCAGAGGTAACTGACCAAGTTAGATGGATGGGCCATCTTAAAAGAGGTGAAAATAATTTATTTAAATGCAAAGTAATGCGTATTGGTGAAAAAAAAAAAGCCTGTAAGAAATCATTCACTTTACCAGAGATCTCAATTAAGAGCACCAACTTACGAAAAATACCTGGGCCTCACTGCAGACAGCTCAATGAAGAGCCCTGCTCGATGTGCAGCTGCACTCAAAAAAGCAAGTAAAAAGTTAAGATGCGTAAGAAATGAGCTGGAGAATAAGAAAGAAAATATAATGTCATTATATGAATCAATAATTTTCCCTCCTCTGGAATAGTGTGAAGTACTGGTCACCCCATCACAAAAAAGATATTACTGAATTAGAAGGTATTCAGAGAAGAGTGATTGTGATAATTAGGCATATAGAGAAGCCTTCATATGAAAAGACTGAAAAAAATTGGAATTGTTAACCTTAGAAAAAAAGATGAATAAGGATGGATATGATGAAAGTATAAAAATGGTAAGTGGCAAAGAGAAAATAGATCAGGAGCTTCTGTAGTTCTGCATCTCATAATTCAAGAACAAAAGGACACTAAGTGAAAGTGAAAAGCAGCAGCTCCAAATCTGATAAAAGGACATACTTTTTAATGCAGCACATAATTAGATTATGGAACTCAATGCCACAGGATGTCACTGATGTCAAGACCTTACCAAGATTCAAAGAAGGACTCGGCACTTACAACTCTTTATATTCTTGGGAATCTTGCGCAGACTAACTGTTAAAAAGTTTTGAAAGAGAGGTTATGTACCATGTTTCATGATTTAAAAGACAATATTTTTAAAAAGAATTTGGATGAAGGTTCCCCGGAAGTGGATTTTCCCACCTCTTGTTATTTGATTATTTTGTTCTTTGTTTGTTTTGTTTGCATTTTCTCTTGAGACATCTGGGCAGTCTTGGAGGAAGACTGTAATAATGAATCACTATTCTGATCCATTTACTATTATCCTAGTACTACCCTAGTATTTTAGTATCTCCTAGGAAATCCTAGTATTAGGACTTTGGTCTTCCCTTTTGCAGAATAATTGTCCTATGCTCTATTGTATTCCACTCCATCCGAGTTAGCTGACTGGATTTGTCACCCAATGTTAATTAGTATAACCATTGCCATAAGCCATATAGCACTGCGCATGTGTTTGGAGCAACTGTGAAATTTCTAGATGCAGAACCAAATACATTTTTGCTGTGGCAGCTATACAATTGATTCCATGTGTCCCAATTGTCTTCAAGCTCTACCTTAACCTCCAGCTATGCTATTGATATCTTGCTTCACATCCTGCAGCTGGAAGACATATGCAATGTCTCCAAACAAGAGACACTTTGCTTCTTATGCTTCCTATTCTCCACACTTTCCTTACCACATTTTTTTCTCCTTTCTGCCTGTCTTGCTGCTCAGAGAGATAAGGTATTCTTCTTCCCCCTTCTGTTCTTAAACTATTTATTTTCTAATTCATTATCTTTTTTTTCCCTAGTTCTTTCCTATATGAAGACTTCCAGTGCAAGTAAATAATGATAGGCACAAGCAAAAGAGCTTTTCCTCAAATCAGATCTGTTAACTGAAAACTGAATCAAAAAAAGAGTGTGAAAAATACTTGGTAGAAGCAGGATCGTTGATTTTGAACAGTATTCTCAAATAAGTCTTTATTCCACTGTTATTAATTTCATTACATTCTCAAAGCTGGGGGGAGGGGGGAAGAAAACCTTTAAGTATTGTTAAGTATCTGTTAGAGGTTTTGGAAGAAAATGGTAGTAGTCTATTTATTATTATTGGTATTATACTAAAAAGTAATTTAATTATATAACATTAAAACCACTTACAATTTTCAAAGATTCGACCGACTTGTCACATGTCTCATTCAACAGAAGCCATTAAACTAGATAGCAGGGAGATAAACCATACTGGTATCTTTATAGGGGTTCAATTAGCTGCTACTGTTGCTTTCATCTAACACCTACCCATCACAAAACCTGGTAAGTTCTGTGGGGGTTTGAGGGTAGCTAGAAAGTAAGTGAAGATATTTGGGGTGGGGGCACATAGAGTAGCTGCGTTTGTAGGGCTGGCTGGGTGAACAAAATGCTGGAGGGATGTAACTGCCGTGAAGAGAAGCTGAATTCAGACAGTGCTCACGAAATGGAAGCTGGAGAGAGACTGTGAAGATACCTGACCCAGGGATAATAATACTTGAGAGAAGATGGGCAGCCCCAATTGAGCTAAGATGTGATTAGCTACTACAAAGAAAGATGTGGTATGCTTCGTCTCCTCTCCTTCCCCAACAACCTCCATCTCTGGAGGTTTTCAAGATGCAATTGGACAGGGGGCTAGATAAACTCGTCGAGGATCCCTTTCCCACAAAAGGTTGGACCAGATGATCTCTTGAGGTGCCTTCCAACCTGGGCTGTTCTATGATTCTATGAATTGCCTCTGCTTTGGTACTGCTCATTTTTCTCAACTTTCAGATGCATGCCTCACTAATCAGACATGGTCCTATGATTATTTCCTCCTTTTTTCCAGAAAAAAAATATTAAAGTAGCATTAAAAGTTTATGTTCTATCTTTCCCATCTTGAGCTGGTATATTCTGCACAACACTACAAAGCACCATGTGGATTACATATTTGTGTCAGTGCTGTCTTTTGAGACGTCCACATTGCACTCACCATATGGTTTATATATGTCTGAGGGCTTACAGTGAGTCTGCAAGACTGGTTTTAAGCTGAATCCAGTCCACAGGACATGCAGTGAACACACTTTGGCAAAAATATGCTGTTGTAGTACAACATTCAATAGCAAAAGAGGAGTTGGTTAGCAACAACAAGGAATTTAATTCTAAAAGCCTAGAAGAAATGGATCCTATATTACATGGGATAATAGAAAGTATGAATACTGCTGGTGTCACAGGAATATGAGAGGTGTTTCCAGCCTATGAGTATATACAAACATGAGCTCAAGATAATTGGTATGTGTGTTGTTCTTCACCTTTTAAAATTTTATTAAGACTTAATTCTCACTGATAACAATTCCACAATCATGAAACAATGAAATACCTTTAATTTGAAAGCCACCTACTGGGAAAAGAGTGTATTGTATTTTTTCTTATTAAGGACTACACAAATGCAAATAATATACCCTAATGCTGCATAAATACCGTATTTCCAGCCATATTTTGGCCATTTTATTTTTACTAGCAACCACTTAGTTTGAAGGTAGCTTCTTTCTCGATGTTTCATATTGTGAAACAAGTAGCATAGTAGTAACTCAGGAAGAGCAGATTTACCTAAATGATCACTATTTTGCAACAAAAAGTTTTCACCTAGATGCCCATGCTTTTCAGGTCTGCCAGCCTACTTTTTCAAGTCAAGCCCTCTGTTCTAACTTTTGTCATCATTTAAAAAGCATGGCCTGAAGTCAAATACTATTTCCATATAAAAAATGTACACAATTACTGAAAACTATTCCAACTAATTTACTTTCCCTTTCTTAGCAAAGAAGCATAAATGTCAGCCAACTATTAAAATAAAAGATAAAATATTTCATTACAGTTATGCAAAATTAGGTTTTCCACAATATTACCTCATTCATGTTACACAAATGCATGCTATCTTCTTGTTTCACATATTAAATCTAAACAATATATTGTGCTTTTTTTCCTATACCTCATATTGGTTATGTGTTATTTTGTTATACATTGTGCCTGGTATGGACAAATAAATACACTTCTCTTACCATTAAAAGAATTTTCTCACGTTAGAAGTTCAGATCCAATTAGATTAGGTAGAAATGTGCATGGAATGAAATACAGATGGGAAAGATTTTATCATCTCAGCTGAAGAAAGGGCACACTGTTTTGTTTGGTGTCACTGTATACCTGAAAATGAGTTTTGGCAGAAGTACCAATGAGAAGTATATCACATCTGCCTCCATTATGGCAAATGTCTTTTCAAAACAGAAAAGAGAATTCATGCCTATTTTAAATGATCAAAAAGTGAATGTGCAGAATATTACAAGACCCCACTCAGCACTTCTAAAAAGTGAACCTTCCAAACCTGGAAACATTACTTACCCAATTACAAGTTAGGCTTCAGTACCAAAGGTGAAACTTAGGGATGATCTTGAGCGTACTGAAACAAAGGCCTACTGAGTTTTATGCCCTCCAGTCTACTACAACTTCATCTATATAATATACACAATCGTATTCAATTCTATGCAGAACACTTTCATTTGCTTGTAGCTTTCTCTACACATTATGTGGGATTTGGCGTACACTATGCTTTATCCTCAATCCAAAAGTGATATTTTTTTTTCCCCCTCAGCACAGGAGATTGAGCTATGTTTAATGGTTCTGAATTGGTTTTCCTAAGGCTGAAAAGCTCCTTTTCTCAGAGATTTCAATCAGGAATGGTGTGATTTGAAGACACCAGTGGTAAAGGAGAGCTTTTTTATTGTGTAGTTTTCATCAGGACATAAGCCACATTTCCATGAAAATGGTTAAGGAATCAGAAAAACTTAACCATACTTAATATAAGTCTAAACATAACCAATACTTAAGTATATTTATAAATGTAACTTAGATGTAACATAAATATATGCTTTATGCATATATACTTTTTTTTTTTTAATCCTAAAATAAACCATAGGGTCCCAGCAATAACAAAGATAATAACAAATTCTCTGCTTCTACTGTTCCAGCATAAACTTAACTCTGGGTATTACTGCATAAAATATGATCTGTTACTATTTCCTTTGTCCATATCTACTGTCTGATATGGAATGAACGTTAAAATTTTCCAATATTAACATGTAGGTAATATCAGATTTGTAATGGCTTCCACAAAACTACTCATATCTCAAAATCAGCCTCTACTCAGGACTCCAAAGTGTCCAAGGGCCCAGATGTGCAACCCTTATCCATATAATTAATCCCATGATATTCACTACTTACATGTGTAAGTTGTTTGTAGGATGAGGCCTGAAATCATTATTTTGCTCTTAGCCAGTAGTTATTTAACCAGGAAGGTCAGTTTTCTAAGTAAGTTCTAAGTTTATAAGGGGCATTTGGACATGAGGAAAAATTTCTTTACTGAAAGAGTGATTAAACATTGGAACAGGCTGCCCAGGGAAGTGGTTGAGTCACCATCCCTGGAGGTATTTAAAAGACGTGTAGATGCGGCACTTAGGGACATGGTTTAGTGGGCATGGTGGTGTTGGGTTGACGGTTGGACTCAATGATCTTAGAGGTCTTTTCTAACCTTAATGATTCTATGATTCTATGATTACAGAGTGGTCATCTTATGCTATGCAGTGGACAATTACTACGTAGGATTTTTGTTTGTTTGTTTGTTTGTTTGTTTTCCCTGATATTATAATTGCTAGTAAGAGAAATTACGAAAAAGCAAAGCAATCTCTGGGGTGATAAGACTTTGTTGAACCACTGCTGAGATAGACATTCTGGATCATTCTTTTACTTAGTTTATGAAATTCATTGGGTTTTTAGTTCATAGTAACCAGAGCTGTCTCTTGAACTATTCTTCTTCATCTCCCTTCTCCTAATCTCTAAAACCGTCAGTGTTCAGACCTAAGAACAGGGTTTTTTAGCGCACACATTTCTTCCAAAAGATCTCAAAGTAGGAAGCAGCCAGTTATCTCACCAGAAGAGGATACAAGTGGACACCATTATCACAAGAGGCTTCTGTGACTTCCCAGCATAACTCCTGACATGGGGTGAAGGAGTAGAGATGGGAAAAGTCCTAAACATGTTACAGTCTGAGTTTTTCAACATCTGGATGATGAGGTAAGGTACATCTGGGCTATGGATATTGTCCTCTACCCAAGCTCATAAAGAACTAGACTCACAATCACATAGTCATAAATTCTCCAAGAGAATGAGTCTGTTACAATTGCAGTTATTGGTATGAAATTTAGTTCTCACTAGTTATTAAGTTCTGCAATGCCCAAGTGGCAAGATTTAGTGCTAACACAGGCTGTAATTGCAACATAGTATGTCAAAAGCCAAAGGATAAGCTCTCCACTGTAAACGAGACGATGATGCTGAAGAACTGAGAGCAGGCATTTGGCCAAAACGAAGATATGTATAGGACAAATGGGATGAAGAAATAATCTTATTCAGCAGTGGATAATTTTTGAAAGAGATAACAAAAGGATGTTATAGTTCCTGTCAACCTTCTCTCTCATTGTCCTTAATTTCTCTGGCCAAATCAGAAGTAGTATCTGGTCCTAAACTGTCCATACCAGCCAAATTCAAACACAGTTAACTCCAGATAATGAATAACCTATAATGGATGTTTTAGCACACTTTTTATAAAGCAGTGGTTATGATTGTGACTCTTTGCCTTACCAGAAGTCAGTAGCAGGTGTATAGTGACTGAAAGAAAGCTAGTATTTAGTTGATTTGTTACTTTGTTGTGTGCTACTTCTCTACCTAATGTCTTGGCAATTTACAGATTTAGTCTTCACAAAAGTGAGATATTTGAAATTGTACGTTGGTCCCAACATTCTGCAAACAATTACATGTCAACATACTCCTATAGCTCTTCCAAGCTACTTCTCACATGTCCTAATGGGCATGCAACTTTGGGCTTTGCAACAGCAATTAGCCTGTTTAGACTATAATTAGCCATCACCTGAAAAAGATACGGCTTTACTAAAGACCCAGTGAGGTGCCTATAACTACTCCTTGTTCAATCGGACTAAATACAACATTATGGCACTTCTACAAGAAAACTTTATCATGGTTCACTCTGGTTTTTTGCACATATTCACCAACTTCTAATTTGGAAATTCTGTCTTTTTGTTATATTGGGAATTTAATTTAGCCTATTGGTAAGGAGAAATTAACCAGAGCAATTGCCCAAGGATCTGAAGTAGACAGAACAAGTCTCTGAGTGAAAGGATAGAAAAGCTAATGAAATACATATATCAGAGACGGCAGTGTGCAAGAAAGCAAACCCTGTTAGAAATTCACTCTGTAGCTTGAAAAAGATTTATATTTTTCTCTGCTAACCTGTAAGCGAGTTATTACTGATAGAGAAACCCACTCATAATTACAACCTTAAAAAAAAAAACAACCAAACAAGAACACTTAATTATAAGGCGGGATTTTATGGAACAGAATTACAATTTGGACATTGTTTGGGAAGGTCATTATTTGCCATTTTTAAGAACAGTTTAACTATACCCAAATATCTATGACATTATATTAAACATCCCCTAAGTGACACTGTATGCACTCAGTCTGTCATTCTCAAGGTACTCTGCTGCCCTCAAAGGAAGTAATAGATAGTATTTTAATAAATGAGTGAGCTACAAAATCACATTTCACTTTGAAGAGTCTTTCCTACCACTTTACTCTCAACATAGAAGTGGCAGGTACCTTCACCTAGGGGCCATTTTCTATGTGCTCGTAGACCAGAGGACTCTATTTGAAATCGCAGCAAGAGTTCTCCCTCTGCCCCTTCTCATTTAACAGAAAGTTTGTATTGTGTAACCTTCCACAGGGTAGAGCAGAGGATTCACAAGAGTGAATCCTCTCAGCTTGAGCATGTAAAACTCTTTATTATTACCATGACACAAATCTCATTTTCCAAGCATACTCTGTCTCTTGCAGAATATACAAGGTTTAAATGCAGATGCAGTCAAAATCTCATTAATGACTCAGATCAACAGCTGCCATTGATCGTTAAAACATAAATGCAGTGACTTCTAAATCTTAAAATGACACAACAGCTGTGCATTTTAGGAAATGAGAGAAACTATGACTATAACGTAACAATCCATGAATATTTTCTTCCTGCTACCTAGGTATTGCTGAGAATTTTCTAGTTAAAATAAAAAGAACAACATAGCCTTTATTTGACATTTTCAAACTATCTGATGAAAAAAAAAAAGAGAAATGTTCCAGGTTTTTCTTGATGTCTATCATACGCCACTTTCTTGATGTGTATGCAGTTTGCTTTCACTCTGCAAAGAGTTGCTTGAAAAGAAACTTGGAAAGCTTCTCCCTTTATTTTTAAAGCTTAAGATTTTGTAAATCCCTACATTCTCTAAAGTAGCATGTCTTACTGGACTACAAATCTTGAAATACAATGACATTTTTATATAAATGAACCTAAACCATCACTTGCTAGTAATGGATTAGAATGCAAACTGGGCATGACTTGCAGGTAATTGCCACTAGTGGGACCCACTGCCTTCATCACTTATCATCACAAATAATGTTAACTGGCAATTGAAGATATAGAGTAAAATAAAATAAAACATAAAAATAATGTAACAAAAAAAACAGGTAGCCATCACCTGAGATCCCTAACATTCATAAACAAGTAGCTCATCTCTATTTCCCAATTTATATTTAAATTCTATGTATTTAATGGGAATTGAGAAAGATCCCAACAAAGCAAATAAAAAAAAAAAAAGAGTCCTGTTAAGAAACAACAAGAAGAAAAACAACCACAGATAACAAAAAATCATGGTTAAAAATATTTTAGATCTAAATTTAACTCATAAAACCACAATTTGGAACAGGTGTTTATGAAATCTTTTCAATTTGCTGCAACATGCAATATGTGATCTGATTGAAACAAAATAATAACCAATCAAATCATTGTCAAGTACCTAAAATGACTGTGTGTTGCAAATGAGTTCTCGGGGAAATCAATGAGAATTACCAGGTGACTCCATCCCAAAATGCCTGTGACAGAGAAGGTCAACTGGAGTTTTGCACAGCAGTAATACTAGCTGTCTAGGGGGCAGAATTTAGAGGAAGGCTAACAGCTGCAACCATTCCCAAATCAAAAAAATGGGAGAAAGCAAACGCATCCCTCTCACAGGTGTAAGCTCTCCACCTCAGAAAGCTCACCAATTCACCTGCCAGGCATGCTGAAACGTTATTCCTTAGGTAAACTCCCTCAAGCACCACACATCCCAGTCTCTGCAAGAACTGATGCAGCTCTTATTGTTCAGGAGGGTTAATGAGCAAACTCCTAATAAATTACTGGTTTGCATCTATTTTTTACACTTTGGTGATGTAAATACTACCATTTTGATCTGTTAGTGTTTTAGTATTGCTCTGTGTTAAAGAAAGCCAGTAGCAAATCAGGCCTCAAGAGTTGTTCCTCATAAACTCCCTGTGATGTCAGTGGCTCTGTCTGGTTTAAAGTAAAAAGCAACACATGCAAGGTAACATGTTGGGGGAAAAAAAAAAATCTTTGCAAAGAGCAAGTAAATGCAAGCTCATGAACAGTACTTATCTAGTCACTGCAAATCAGGAGTCCCTCCCTTTTCCATTTACCTCATCCTGAATCACAGTCATTATTTCAATATACGTTCAAGAACAAGTAGTGTGGGTATGCTCCAGGGCTCTGTACTGGAAGAATAAGGAAAACACTGACAACAAGATGCAGACTTATGATGCATGAATGAAGCAAATGTTTGTCACATGGCAGAAAAAGCCACTCGCCTCTTACTGCTAGACTTGTTTTGTTGTTATTCATTATTTGTCCTTTCCCTCACAATCAAGAAAAACAGAAAGATCCTTGAATATCCTCTCGATTTCTTCTTGACTTGTAGGTCTTTACCTACCTATCAAGAAGCCACAGCCTCAGGAAGCTGTCCATCTCTGTAAACCAAGGAATATTTGCATTACTAGCATAGTAATTCTGTTTCAGGCATTTGTCTTTTACAGTTTAACTGTCTTCATCGCAAACAAATTGCTTAATGGCTTTGGGTAGCAAACACATACAGAGCTGTGCCAAGTGATCAAGAAATAGCTGAATAGGTATGACCTGTGATCATATTTATTGGCATTTCATTTAAAACTTCTTCTGAATCATCATTTGCATCATCATCTAAGTCTGATCTCTTTTGTTCAATAAGTCAATGCTTCTTGTCTGCTTGTTCTAGAAACAACAAGAAATCAAAACTTTGTTCCTCCACTCAAAAGCTTGAGAGTCAATAAAGATGTGTAGGAAGAGATTCCTCACCTTCATTAACAACACGGTTGAAAAGAGCAAAGCTCCCTAAAATTAGAGGAAGACAGGGAATAGCCCATCCACAAAGAACATAGGTATAGTAAAACAATAAGAACTGGCAGCACACACTGGCACCACAGGACTAATGTCTTTTTGGCTAAAGTGCCTTAAAGATTTCTATAAATGAACAGAGATTTGACAGGAACTCAGGTAAACCTCTCTGTGTACAGCAAGTGCTGCATATCCATGGCATTTCTAACAAAATGATGTATTAAAAATGATGTAAGAAAAGAGAATGGTCATGTAGGAATTAGGGATTCTGCTCCCAAAAAGGTGGCAGGATCAATAGCCCAACTGAAGTGCATCTACACCAATGCACGCAGCATGGACAACAAACAGGAGGAGCTGGAAGCCATCGTGCAGCAGGAAAACTATGATATAGTTGCCATCACGGAAATATGGTGGGATGACTCGCACAACTGGAGTGCTGCAATGGATGGCTATAAACTCTTCAGAAGGGATAGCCAAGGAAGGAGAGGTGGTGGGGTAGCCCTGTATATTAGGGAGTGTTTTGGGTGGGGTAGCCCTGTATGTTAGGGAGTGTTTTGATTGTCTAGAGCTTCATGATGGTGACGATAGGGTTGAGAGTTTATGGGTAAGAATCAGGGGAAAGGCCAACAAGGCAGATATCATGGTGGGAGTCTGTTATAGGCCACCCAACCTGGATGAAGAGGCAGAAAAAAAATTCTAAAAGTGGCTGGCAGAAGTCTCACAACTGCTAGCCCTTGTTCTCGTGGGGGACTTCAACTTATCAGATGTCTGCTGGAAATACAATACAGCAGAGAGGAAACAGTCTAGGAGGTTCCTGGAGT
>NW_008824761.1:4080085-4089460 GCF_000699105.1 Pygoscelis adeliae | reverse complement strand
GAATACTGTGTTCAGTTTTGGGCCCCTCACTACAAGAAGGACGTTGAGGTGCTGGAGCGTGTCCAAAGAAGGGCAACAGAGCTGGTGAAGGCTCTGGAGAACAAGTCCTGTGAGGAGCAGCTGAGGGAACTGGGACTGTTTAGCCTGGAGAAAAGGAAGCTCAGGGGAGACCTCATCACTCTCTACAACTACCTGAAAGGAGGTTGTAGTGAGGTGGGTGTTGGTCTCTCCTCCCAAGTAACAAGCGATAGGACGAGAGGAAATGGCCTCAAGTTGCGCCAGGGGAGGTTTTGATTGGATATTAGGAAAAATTTTTTCACCGAAAGGGTTGTCAAGCATTGGAACAGGCTGCCTAGGGAAGTGGTTGAGTCACCATCCCTGGTGGTATTTAAAAGACATATAGATGTGGCGCTTAGGGACATGGATTACTGGTGGACTTGGCACTGCTAGGTAACAGTTGGACTTGATCTTAAAAGTCTTTTCCCACCTAAACAATTCTATGATTCTATCATGCTTTTGAGGCATCACACAAGTACAACAATCCATCTAGGTTTTAATATACTGCAATAATTACTGCTGTCGTGCATATTTTATCTTGAATATTTTGCCATTACTGGACAATTTGCTTGCTGTTTCTGTTAGGAGAAACAAAGGAGTCATTAAAATTTCCTTCACACAATCCTGTTTATTTACAGTAAATGTCAGGACATCGGACTTTGTCTAAAAACTGGAAATAAAATACAGCTTGCATGCTCAGAAGTAAAAATTATCAGCAAAAAAAAGATCCCTACAACACAGAAAGAGGCTTTTTTTTTTTTTTTTTGGCATATTCACAGCTGAATGGCCATGACTACTGCTCCTGTTTTTAGACACTCACCTTCACAGCTGCAGCCAGTAAATCCACTGGCCTCTGAACTTCTATTTCAGAAATACCTTTTATTTCTTCAGGTGGGTAGGTACAAGTTCTGCCATGCAGCCAAACACTTTGTGGCACAGCTTCTACTGTTTCCAGCAGTGACTACCAAAAAGAGTGTTTAATTGTTCCTTCTGTGTAGTCTGAAGGAAATATGACGAGCCAGCCTACCCACCAATTTAACTAGGTCTGTGAACAAAGTTAGGGATTGAGGTTAAAGAACTTAATTTAATCCAGTTTAACAGACTGGTCAGACCCACTGCCAAAGGTCTTTCCCCTTATTTTTTTTTGGACTGCCTTCTGGATTTCATCCACCACTGAAAACCAAGTGGGTTTTTTCCTGCTTTTTCTTTTTTTGTTTGCTTTTTTGTTTTGTTTTTTTTTTTCCTCACACAAATGCAGAAGATCCAGTATATCCAAGTAGTTACATATGACCTTTAAAATATATTGTTTTGCATGGAAGTACAAATTTCTAAGACTAATTTTCCATAATATTTTGGATATTTTTGCGACTATTAACCTGCAATGTGAAGGTCTCTCATTAGATGCAGGGCAAAACTACATGTCTTTAAAAATTTTGCCCAGAATACTCAGTGATATATATTCCAGATAGATCATATACTTCTGACCACAGACTGTCACTCCTGTATAGATATATTAAGAAGGAGACCTTCTTTCTGTCAGTCATCAAAAACTGAGCATCATTTTCATCCTGACACCAACTGTCCCTCCAGTGTAAAGGAATTATCTATTGAAGGAGGCTACAGCAGCTCAAAATATTTTAAGTTCACATGGTGAAAATACCTGTCACCAAGAATAAATAGAATCGTGTTTCCTTTAGATGTGTAATAACTGCTGATATTTCAGTCTTGGAATTTGCCTGGACCATTAACAATAATTAAACAAGATGCTTGTGTTCACTCCATTTTAATATTGGTTTAAGTGTCCAGAGATAAATGGCAATGTTTAATATTTAAATCTCAAACATTCTGATTAAACATTAGAGTGTTAAACTAATATTAAGGAAGGCTGAAAACGAGTTTATAGAACTGTCCATAGGTCTTTTGAGCTGCAACTACCAAAAATGTTTTTTGAAATTTGCCATGTAGGCATTTTTTCAAAAAGTAGTCTGACCCCAAGCTCACAAATGTCAACTGTAATCAATAAGCAACATTTCAAAGTTTGCACTTAGTGCTGGGCTGCTAAAAAAGATGCATGTTTACCATAAGAAACAGAATCTGCAGGATTCTGACTAAAACCAGGTATGAGTGTAGCAGCTCAAAGAGTCAGGACAAAAGGTACTCAGCATTGACTCACCCTACTTACTCTCTCAAACAAATAATTAAATTACACTTTTTCTATTCTCCTAGAAATAAATGGAATTACCTAATAGAAAATATTAAGCTGATAGGCCTCTCAGTCAGGTCTGCAACTTTCTAAATTCTTCAGGAATTCCCCTAAAATCTGCTAGGGTTGGTCCAAATAAGCTTCTACACCTTGGAGCCATTATACCTCTTCTCAAGATTCACCTTGCCCCTTTCTCCGGAAATATTGCTCTACATCAATCATTTATAAGAGTTCAGTCCTGTTTCTCCTGAAAAATCCCATCACAGCAGTTTGAATTCAAACTTCCAAACAAACATGCAGGGATTTTTCCAAACTCAAAAAATAAACCCAGAAAATGAAGAGTTCAGAATTTGAATGAATTACTCATTGCAAAACATATCCAAAGAGGTTTGAGACAAAAAAAAAAAAAAGAAACAAACCAAAACAAAACCCAAGAAAAGCACTCCCCAGAAACCAGCTTTTCTCAATCCTGAAAAGCTACAGGGATTGCAGAGAGGGATAAACATCAGTTGCCTGGGTGCAAATGTGGAAGCCCTCACATTTACCCATTTTACATCATAGCTGGAAATTATCAAAGTGCAATTTCCACTGTATTAAGGACACAGCACATTATGCTTCTAGCTTTCAGTCACGTTTAATAAAGAGAAATGCTTCTACTGAATGAACAGTACCCCTTGGCTACTTTTAAAATAATCCCAATAATCTCAATAATTGAGAATACTACAGTATTCCATATATATATATTGATAAAAAGTATTGTGTTTCTTTAAGGAAATACCCCGAAGAAACATTACTCTCTTTTTTCATGTATATGGGATAAAAATCAAATATTGTAAGTTTAGTGGTTGTTTTTTGGGTGGGGTGGTTTGTTTTTTTTTGGCTTTAATTACTGACAACAGTAAAAAGATTGTTTAAGACTAGCTGTGTCAGAGTTTTGGATACCAAGTGTGACAGGCTCTGCAGGTGTACAGTGCTTTGCCTATTGATACAAATTGAATCTGAACATAGCAATTTATTCAGCAAATCAAACCAATCACTGCACTGCAGTTTTGTCTTTCAGCTCTCATTTCCCAACCAACTACTCTTAACCACTTTGCTACTTCTGCTTTACAGCAAGGTTTCAACTGCTATTAGGGGTTGTTTTATGGTGACGGTATGGGGGTTTAAAAATTGTTTAAGACTGTTATACCCTTCCACTGCTGCCATTAGGTGCTGCATCATTCACATCTGTTCCATACTAGTTGCCTGTCTCCAAATACGCTACCACTAAATGTATTTCTCTCCCCCTTACCCTAATAAAAAACTAACCATTTTTACGCCATGCAAAGCATTTAAACAGCTTGCAAGTGAAATTTGTTCTAATAAACTGTGAATATTTGTCCAAATAAAGAGATTACCTCAAATCTTTCTTTTTCATTAAGAACCATAGTGAAAAAGAGGTTCTTTAATGCAATTGTGTTGTATGTTATTTTGTTAAAAGATATTTCAGCTAACCAGTCCTCCAAAATAACCAACATGAAAAGATCAAAGAATGAAAATTAATACCAGATTGCCCAATAGATATGTGAGGAAAGAGAAGTAATCAACTCAGGAAAAGCAGACTGGCAGCCAGCTAAAGGGGGAAAAAATAGAGCAATCTTACAGTGTTGAGCCAATATATAACCCTGGATTAATAGCTAGCCTTGGCAAGGCTCAAATGTGAAGATGCTCACATTGGGCATCCCAGACTTGCTGCTACTAGAGGTTGTTACTATGGCAACTGGTGACAGTCAGCCAACAGTAAAATGAATTTAGAAAAGATAGTTAGGAAGTACTGAAAGGAAGAAAGAAAAGGAAAAGAAGGAAAGAAGTTTAATGTTTGTAAGTAGATGCACAGTTCCATCATCTGCCGCTTGCTCTATGGCAGCAGAGGAATCCATCACTGAAATGGAATTTCTATTTTACCTCCATGATATTTGAAGGATATTCCTGCCTGTATGAGTTTCTAATTGAAAGAAATTATTGTCTTGTTCATGCGACAGCTTGTCAGTGACTCAGCAATCGAGCAAATTCAGCCGCCTCTGAAAACTGCATGGAACTGTTAGCACATTGTTCTCATCTAAACTGTTTACAGGAAGCCTGGAGTGGCCCATTTCTGTCTTTTGCCTTTAAATCAGCCTGGGGATGGTTCCACCCTGACATGT
Source organism: Pygoscelis adeliae (assembly GCF_000699105.1). Taxonomy (NCBI): domain Eukaryota; kingdom Metazoa; phylum Chordata; class Aves; order Sphenisciformes; family Spheniscidae; genus Pygoscelis; species Pygoscelis adeliae. Next base: position 4,085,017 of record NW_008824761.1, on the reverse strand, counting down.
AAAAGGACTCAATGGAAGAAGTATTTGTCACTGAAACAAAAGGATTTGGAACTTTACAAATCTGGTGGAAAACTCAGTTGATTTTTTTTCAAAGAAAGAACAAAGCAGAGACTGGTTGTTTTAAAAGCAAAATTTGGTTCAAAGGAGGCTAGCTGGAACTGCAGTCAGTGGACCATAAATCACAGTGCCGATGCCCAGCTGTGCAGCACTGCATGGAAGAAAAGGTTTCGGATGGCAGTGTCCCTTAGCGATAGCTGTGGATGTGTATGCCAGACAGGTAGTTATTGTTGTTTACTTGCTGTGCTATCGGTGTGGTATGCTAGGAAGCACACTTTTTAGGAATCAGTGTGTGTGTACTATATTATCTTATCTCTTGCAAAACATCGTCCCAGCCCCCTGGAAAACTCCTGCTGGAGTACTGGCAGAAAGAGATAAAAATGAAGTACTACATCTGGTAAAGCTGAAGTGCTGAACTAGACTTCCCTACAAGCACCTTTTCCTGAGATTGACTGTACACCACGATCAAGACGATTTCGCACTCAGCCCCAGAAATCTTCAGTGGTTTATTTGTGTGCATGTGTTTTTCAAGCCTAGAAATGGCACGAAGATGGGTAGAGAAAAAAAAGCTGTGAGATAGAGCAAGCATGGAAGAAGCTGTTATTTTCAGAGAATAAATATCTAGAGAGGCATGTACACAAAAAGGTACTTTTACAGAAATAGCAGGCACAACCACAGTTGGAGAAATTGGCCAAGTTTGTCTCCCCTTCCAGCCCTGGGAGCATGAGGGCCCAAGTCACGTCACTTGCCAGTCTGAGGTTGTGACTTGGGAAAGTCACTTAGCTGTGCTCTGCTTTGTTTTCTCCATAAGTAAAATGGAAAAATACAGACACACTCAGCCTTTTAAAACTGCTTTCATGTTTAAAGAAATGAAAAGTGCTAAGCGAGTGGTAAATATTGTTTGAGTAGATTAATACTTGGGTGATCAATATACATTATGAGACTGCTCTTACTCATCATGTTTCCCACAGCTAAGGGAATGCAAGAAATAATAATGATATGATGATTATAGCTGGTAGAAATGCCCCTAGTGAAGGCTGCCAAGTTTCCTAGAATGTAGGAAAAGCTGTGTTCTCATTTACTTACACTTTAGTGCAACTTTTACTGTATGAAACCACAATTATGCCTGTCATCTGAATCAGATTGGCTCAGTATTTTTATTAATTGATGTTTTGTGTTGACTTGATTTTACCAAATATTTCAGTGAAATAGCTTTTTATTGGTTTTGAAAATGAAACAAATTAGAACCAAATCATTTAGCTAATACTCATAATGGTAATTCTTCTAGTACTTTCTTTGAAGAGCTTTATGAAGGCTTTGAGCAACAACCTGATACTAAGCAAAGAAAGAATACTGAGATCACAGACCTCTCTTTTGCTAGATCCAGGAAAACAAGTCCAAATAGATTTGATCAAGTTACAAGTTTCAAAAGGTTATATGCATTCAGAAAACAGGGCATATATTTTTTTGGTAAGGAAGCAGACTTTAGCTACAAGTATATGAAACATTCCTACAAGCACCAAGCACAAGCAAGAAAAATTATGTTCTAAATATTGGAAGGTAACCTTGACAGTGCCAAAATATTTTCAAATTTTAGATTTTAAAGTAAAAAAAAGTAAACAGAAATCTCTCATGCAAAATCCCTTGTTCATTTATTTCTGATGCATTTGAACCTGCAGGAATAAGCTCAGTGCTCTGCAAGACTGGTACCAGAAGCAGGTCCTCATGGAAGCCTACTGGTTCCTCCAAAGCTTTTCAAACCCCGTGGTCTACCTGCCACCCTCCTTTGTCAGAGGGCTTCTACTGTAGAAGGCAAGGGTGGACAAAGATGAAGCTATGGAGATTTTCACACTGGAAAAGACAATTCATCCTTTCGCAGACAGTGGCTCCACAGTCCTTTTGCCGTTCGCATCCTCTTTCCAGACCTTCAAGAGACTTGTAAAAGCGTGAGTAACTCTCACACAGGCACAATCGCTCACTTACAAAAAATTAGGAAAGGGAAAAAAACCCCGTAGCTCACAATATAACCTTGTTCTGAGAGGATGGGTAGTTTTTTGAACATCAATGTGTCTTTGCTTGTCTATAGTTTTCCAACATTTTCTTACTGTAGTGCCAGACCCTCCCTGATGTAAATCATTGTTTAAGTTATTAAAAAACTTGGGGCAAGCCAACATAACAAAGTACTTCTATTTAGACAAAGTTAGCCTGAAATAGAAATAAACAAAGGTGCACTCATCTGTATAAAAAAAAAGACAAGATAAGCCAAGAGCTGAAAAACCAAGCACTTTTCATTTTTAAGTGAAATAAAATCACTGTGATAATATGTACCCTTACAAAGGTAAGGTAAGAACTTGCTAGTTAGCCATCTGATCTAACGCCAATGTTACGTTAAAGAGTAAGAAGAAATCTAGAAGAAACATTCATGCAATACCCACTGTTGTTAATTCTAGGGATAAACATTACTTCTCAATAAGAAAATACAATTTTTTTGGTCCTTAATTTCATTAAGTAATGAAAACACTTGTGCTTCTTTTAAGTACCTTTGAAGTGTTTGGCACTAGTCCTAATGTTTTACAGAAAAAAGTCCCCTTTTTAGCTTTTAAAGCAAGAACAGCTAGATGCCAGTCGTCTTCTACCCACAGGAAAATTGGGGTTTGCCTTTCCTGAATTCATTAATCATTGAAGTCCACCTAACACTGAAATAGTTTGTGTATGCATGAAATATGAGAATGGAAATACTTTTTACCTGCAGTAGATCTGGTTTTGTCTTTATCTTTATTCACTTAAGGAACAAGTATGTTTTATTTATCTCAATACAGGATATGGGCCAGAAACATTTGCTTATGGACTTTACCTCTCTTTAGGGGCAAACCAGTGAATCTGAAGTTTGCCAGCAGGCTGTGGATTCAAAGTATTATGTTTTGCATACTCCTTCTGTGGGAACTAGACCCTAATATAAGAGATGCTGAGAAACTCAGAAAGACTCTCTTTGTCTTCAGTGGGAGCTAGGTGTATTTTCTGTGTATCAGTTATCTCAAAATATATATTCAGAGAGTAGAGAAAAAAAGAAGGGATTATTACTTTGGAAAACTTAGCTCAAATTCACCTTTTTCATATATTTTCTAGTTAATCCAGAATAAGCATTTCCTAAATATTTCTTATATATTTAAAAAGTAATTAATTTTATGATGTTCTTTCTCTAATTTCTTTTTAATTGTAACTGAAAAAGAAACTGTACATACACAAGCAAAATATTAAGAATAAAAACTAATCTGGGTAAAACCACAAGCTGGCCAAACTCATTTCATTTGATCCTTTGTTAACAGCAAACCTAAAGAGTTTGAACAATAAATGGCTTAGCTTTTTTTTTTTTTTAATTGAAACTTCTTAATTGTCTCACCTGCAGAATACTCTGCTTAATTATCTGCCTGCAAATTTCTATCTGCATCAGTGCTATGAAGCACAAATGGCCTAGCCTCTAAACCTACTAATCTGAAGTCTGACCCCTGATAAATCAATGTTATAATCTGTAGCTTGCTGCCTTTTGCTTTAGCTGTGTGGGGCATGCTTTGATGAATATCTGCCTTGCAGGAGAAACATACGAAAATTATATCATGTGCAACTGTTTTGAACTGTTGTGCAACCACGGGACACTGAGCCACTCTGGGGAAAAAGTTAAAATGAACTACAGTAGATAAATGTCAATTTCGGGGGTTTTGACATTGTATTATATTTAAATTAAAGGGAATGTTATTCTGATTCCTTCCTGCTCTGAACCTGCTGGTTTTTCCCTTTCAGAAGATTCTGATAAAATACATGATCATCCTCTGCCAAGGTTCTCAATTCCTCTTCAGTGCAGACGGCAGGGTTTATATGATAAAATTTTAATGACCATGGACCTGCATAGCAATGTGAGGCACCAGCACTTTTTCAATAACACTAGGCATCTGCGAGGACTGGCATCGGGTGATATTCCTACCGCTGAATTCTGCCATGTCCTAAGAGGCAGGCCTCATGGAGATAGAGGCAGCACCAGAGAAACCTCCATTATCATGCAGCAGTCGTATGGATGAAATGGAGATTTATGAATCTCTGCCAAAGAAACTATATTATGGACTGTAAATTAAAACAGGGGCTTACACATAGTGAACTACATGCTAAAGAGGCTGATTTCCAGATTGCCCTGTCTATTCAGGCTCAGGCAGCTATAGACCACCCCTCGTTAAGCGGTCCTGAGCTCTCTGTGAAACTCAGACATTCTAGGTTTGAAAAGGCAACTGCCAAAGCTTTCATAGTCACAGCAAAAAAAGGAATCTTCAGCTGTTTCAGCAGGCGTTTCACTTGCAGCATACTATTGTAGTATGGTGACTGGGACGCAGTGGCTTCGTTCTCAGATGTAGTTCCAATGCTTTCCATGGAGAGACTTCAGTTTTACTCCTCTGCAAGTCATAGTATGTTCCAAGCTCAAAGGACCAGATTTTGGTCTCTGAATTACTGCTGCTCTTCATGAATCACAGTCTTCTCAGATCTGCCACTGCACACTGGTGATACTTCCATCTGAATCACTAAATCCAAATAATTAAAATTGTTTACTATGTTTCGGTGAGCATCTTCTGGAAAGCTCCTCAGGGAAAAATACAATTTTGAATAAAAAGAACTAGATCATAAGATGTGAAAAAGTTTTTAAAAACTCCCAGGAACAGCAAGCCTGCCCCAAAACCTGTAAGGTTAAAGGGATAAATTCCACACTGTGCTACCCCTCTGCACATGCCAGTGTTTCAAGTAGGATGCAAGTGATACAACCTGTAAGATTCATCTTGAAATATATTCAAATATGCAACTGGTATGTCCAATGGCTAAGGCTTTCCCAGGGAA
>NW_008824761.1:4068446-4080063 GCF_000699105.1 Pygoscelis adeliae | reverse complement strand
GAAATACATAGCGCTTTTTTCAAAAGACCATGAACCCAACACAATTATTTCCTTTTCACTTTCCACCCATCTAAACAAAAAGCTCCACATAATAAAACACAAATTTACTTATCACACATGTCAAGTCAGATTTGAGAGGCTCACTCTGCCACATTCTTTATTATATTTTATATTCCTTTGGAAATTGGTTTACACCCTTAAGAAAAAGATAATTTGTCTTAGCCCTCCTACCCCTCCCAAAAAAAATGAAAAAAAAGAAGCAGAGAAAAAGGGAAAACCTTCCCTTCGACTGCCCTGAAACAAGAAAAAGAATACAAATTAACTTTCTTTCCTGCTTAGTTGTACAATTTCAAATGATAAAATTCACTTCACACTTCAAACCTCTACAAGGACACTTTGCCTCAAGTGAAAGTAGTTCCACATGGACCATTTTGTGCTTGTCTAATGTGTAAATGTGCTGTTTTATGTTGAAGTAAGTATAAGCAACTATATACAGTGCGTATACAGTAACTCAGCTATCATTTGAGCCCCACAAGTGCCATGCCCTAAGGCATGCTACAGGCCATGCTTCATAAGGCAGGCAAAGTATTTTCAGTGGACTATCTGCAGTGGCATAGCATATAACAGAATATATTCTGGACCTGGTGAAGCAATACGTTCCAGAAAATACAACATTTTTTTCTGGAAGGCACAAGGATAACACATTGTGAGGCCATTTTTTGGAGTGTAACAGTTGCGTTTTAAAGCACACAAAGTTCTACTACAAAGTTCTGGGTAAGAGATCTGTTCCTTCATTTATTCTCTCTTTTCCATGAACACATTTCTGTTGGCTTTCCTAGAATAGGAATATTAAAGACAGCCAGCACACCACCATCTTCCCACCAGTGGTGAAGTAGTGCTGGAAAAGCACATATGTGTATGACTCTATGAATAAGGGTCTTTGTAGTAAAGATCTTCCCAGCTCCACAATAACTAGTACCAGGCAGCACATAGCACTGCTAATACGCAGTGTGACAGACAATGATAGTCTGAGCTGCATCTCCTCAAGCAAAGGCAAGACAATAGTGACTTTCCAACTTCAGGAGCTTGCAAAATGTAAACCGGACCATTTTACAGCACCTGGAACCAGTCATCCCAAAGAGTCTTTCAATTTAGTCACCTACAACTGAAATTTCAATGGTGCGCACCACTGCGCATGCAGGAAAGGATGCACAAGCAGAGCACAAGTTTTGAAGAGCAGGTGCTACCACTCATCATCACCATTTGCATCAACAGCCCTGCCTGCACCCATCGCTCCTCCCACTGGTCCAACCCTTGGCCTGACTCCCAGCCTGGCCTCAGCCAGTCCCCAGGGAGGTGCCCAATGCCCAGGGCTGGGGCTGCCCCCCAGCTGCCCTGCTCCTGGCTGGGGCGGTGGGGCCCTGCCCTGTCACCCCCAGCTGCCAGCCCCAGCCTGCAGGGAGCCACTGTCTCGTGTAGTGCCCAGGCAGCAACCAATTCCACAGTACAAGAGATGGGGTGACCACAAATACCTATTTAACAAAGCAAAGAAATAGTCATGATTTTGGCGATAAACCCAAAAGCTCTTCTTAGTTTATGCCAGATTTTTCCTATCTAGTTTCACAAGCCAAACTCTTCACCTTGTAAATGCCCAGAGTGATGCTAGGTAAATCTGAGTGTAATTTTCTTTTTTTCTTTTTTAATTGTTCCAGTTGATTTGTTTCACACAGCAAGGCTCCTCACTGAGATGAAGGCTCCTTGTACACAAGCACCTACACCATGCATCTGTAATCATACCCTGTAAATGGCATCAGCAAAAGAAAGGAGTGACATTTTTTCCTCTTGATCACAACAGAACAAACAACATTTTAAAGGTTAAATTATTCAAATTCTACAGTTACCTGTAGAAAAAAATGACGTCTCTGCTGTACCTTCAGATTTCTTACATCCAATTATTTTGATTTTTTTTTATCCTGTCCCAGGCTTCCTGACTACTGCTGCTTAAGGGGCAAAAAAATGTGTTGTAACTAGTGGCAACTCATTTACTTCCACTGATAGCTACAGCTCCAGATACAAGGCTTTCAGCTCAACTCAGAGAAGTTAGATGAACTATACAGCAAGTTAGTCAAACAGAAACAGACAACACCTAAATGCATATCACAATGCCTTGTGCACTAAGAAAATCCTATCTGGGTGTCAACTTTAACTTTTTTAAGGTCAGACAAATGTGACAGTCATGGGGAAGAAACATGCAACGGTATTTAAAAGAGTCTCTGTACAGATTAAGGCAAAATAAAATAAAACAAAACTAGGGAATTCAGTCTGAAATCCAGCTTTAACTGATGTAAAACCCTGGAATCCCACTGTTGCTGATGCTAGCAGTTACTCCATAAAGTTGATGGAACATACTGGCTCACACCAGCAAAAAATCTGGCCCTTCAATGACAGAAGAGACTATATGGTATCCAGAAAACATCATATAATTGGTAAGGGTTTACTGATTTTTCATCTTCTGATCCTGTGGTTATCTATAAAACAAGTAAAACAAAATGAAACAAGGGATTCTGCAAAGTACCTATGTGTGATCGTGCAAGGAGAATTTAACACAAAGACTCCCCTTCCTTAACATCTTTCCTGTCAATCCCTTACATCCCACTTCCTTTGCCTCCCAGGAGCACCCCTGCTGCTGATCCACCTGCCTCTAGCTTTGATTTTGCATAGATTATCCAAGAAGCATGTTTATGCATTAAGATCCACTGTTCTTTAACTTAAATACAGCAGTTTGAGAACTGAAAAGCAACAGAGTATGACAATCCCAATCATTTTGTCTATTCCTTATCAATCATGAAAGCTATACTGTTACATCCAGAGCTTTTGATCCAGACCATTCTTTTACCCCATTTTCTGATGCTGTTCCATTTCTCAGGGTGTAACACCATTAATTCTTTCACATGGTTACAAAAAATAACTAAAAGGAAACAGGGAAAACAGCCATACCACACTGTGTAAAGTAACATTATGACTGAGCTCATAAAAAGAGATGCTGACTGAGGAATTTAAAGTTTTTCAAAACTTTTGATCTTGTTTATACATGTGAAGGTTTGATGTGAAAGCTTGATGTCAACTGTAAAGAGAAACATCTCTCAAGACAAAAATAAAAAACAGACCTCCTGTTGAAACGTACCCAATGATAACCAACAAGTTTCTGATCTTGAAGAGAACATCATGCAAGTGTCTTGCATTTAATATTATTTTATGCCAAGCAGCCCTACTTTTTCTTCTCATTATATTTTCTTCATAGATAAGTGTTTGGTTTCACACATTTGATAAAAAAGAAAGTTGCTGGAGTAGATGTTCAGTAAGCCTTATTAGAATAACTGCCCTGTTATATTTGCTTTGCACATGGGTCCTGAGATAACATGCTGTTTTGTGAGGATCCATATGTAAAATAAATATAACAATTATTCTTTTCATTTGTGATAATCACAATTATTAGTAAGCAGATTAAAATAACCCCTTTGTATTTAAGTCTGAGCTCTAACTCAGCTGAGGAAAATCTGAGCCTGTCATTTCAAATATTTCTAGATTTAATTTGTTTTCCGTATTTATTACTTTTAACTTTGGTTGCAAAATATCAGTAGAAAGAAGTTATTTAATATTTAAGCATTATATGCACAAAAGGATCTTAGAGCAAATTAGTAGAGTTTTTCCCTTCTTGTGATGGTATCACAAGGTATAAACCAAGATCTAGCATCTAACTGGATTTGTTAAAAACTGAACAACTTTGATGATATTATTCTGGTGATAAGACACAAGTGGTATTTGAAACATTTTACCATTAAAATGATGCTGGTAGTCTTTGTTTCTAACAAAATCATCTTTATATGTATGCAAAATTCTTGCAAATAACATACGGTATTGATTCTATATAACAAAAGAATGACTTGTATATTTGTTTCTAGTGGCAACACAAAGGGCTTTGGAAATGACATCATTGTGAGATTGTTCTGGGACGCTGGGCTTGGCGAGGGAGGAAGACGTTCTTATTTTTAAGAGAAATCCAGAGACAGCCTAGATATGCCACATGTGAAAAAAATTGCTGTTCAAATGTCACTCATGACCTGACACAGACAGGGAAAGGTTGACATACATTTTAAAGCATACAGAAAGGCTAGAGAAATACTTTACCTTCAACTCCTTTATTCATCTTTTGTGCATTTGGAGAGGTTTAAAATGCATTCCTATCCAAGTGTCAGTATTCTTCTAATGAACCCTTCAGCAATATCCATAGAAGGTAATGGAAAAGGTTCATTATACTTGCATGGAGCAACATAAAACAAAAATTCAAAAATCAGAAAAGATTACAGGACAATTTATTAGTGTTTGCAATGTTAACATGCATTTTACTTCTGACCTTGGTCAGATATTCAGGTAAATTTGTATACGTGTTTTTAAAATATGATTGCTTGATAAAAGTGAAGTATGACAGTACATCAGAAGCAGAGTATTTCTAAGCATAAGATCTAATGGGTTTCTATATACACAGATATATTAACCCCATGTGTGAATCACACACATAGGGAAATAAGGTCAGGAACCTTGTGTAAAAATTTTAAAATGTTAAACCACAGTTTTCCAGTGAAAGTGATTAACTATATTGTATATTTGCCAAGTGTATTATTTCCATTTTAGATTTCTTTAAGTCAATGGGTTCTCCCTAAAGGCTCCATAAAAGGGATGAGTTTTGAAGAGTTATTTGAATGAAGACAAAAGACAGTGATTTAACTCATGAATAGAAGTCTACAAAAGTTAATAGTGAGATCCAGAATAAAAGCCCAGAAGGAGAAAGGTATTAGGACAAAATAGAGAAGAAGAGATCAGTAAGAGACACTCTGTAGTAAAGAGAATTAGAGAAAAAGCAATCTATAAAAATAAGTGACTGCAGAGCTGGGAAGAGCTTTGAAGGAGAAGGTTTTCAGTCTAATATAAAGTCCGTTTGCATTAACAGGAGCCTTTTCATTTACTACAGGGGATTTCTGATCAGACCATATGAATTTCACCTTGATGATCTGAAGGCATTTTCTTTTTCTTTAAGCCATGTTAACAAGAATACAGCCTGTGACAAAATATCACCATAACTCTAAATAATGTAAACTGTGTATCTGTGAATTCATTGTCCAACCTAGAGACCATACCTTCCATCAAAGGTTACACAAAGTGATAAATGAATGCCCTGACTCTCTTTAAAATTAGTATGTACTAACGTACAGAACTACTCTGTTCTTTTCCAAACATGGATCAGCAAGCAGAGCTTGCTAAAAGTTATTGGGGTTGTTGCTATTTCAATCTGCTAAAGTTGCCTCACCGGAATTCAGTGAATCACAATTTAACATGAAGAACAAGAACTCTCCACATAATCCAGCCTGTATTTTCTGTGTATATGTATAGTTTAATTCTATGTAAACTGACAGCATTTTAGATTAAGACACACAACATCTTACAGTCAAACGAAATGGCCATATACTAAAAAGTAAATGTAATTCTTTTTCCTGAAATTGAGAGTTGTGTAGGCAGTATCCCATCCAAATTTATGTTGGGTGTACTAAAATTCTAATAGCAGGTAATCTGAAGTGCTCATTAGAGATATGCAAGTAATTCATTACCTAAGTGTGTCTAATTTAACCATATTTTTGCCTTGAATGAAGCCTGCCCTAGTGGAAATTAGTGATCCAGCCCACACACTTCCAATCCTGTCAGCACTTGCAGTTTACATTTGCAATTTTTTTTAGAATTCTCAAAATTACTTTCTCTGTCTTCTCTTCTGATCTCCACTGGGTATTTATATGCAGCAAGTATAATTATGCTTTTGACAAGCTAGTGAAAATTAAACCCTTATGAGCAAGGGGGAAAAAAGAAAGGAGGGTGAGGAAGCGAGGAAGAGGAAGAAAATCCAGTTTAAAGTGAACTTATCACAAGCTTACTCGTGTATAAGCAGAAGGCAGCTACATATTGTAATCTTGCAGCACACTTCTAGGAGATGGTGACATTTGGCTCGTGCTTAACGAAAGTTGAGGATGGGTATTTTATTGATTTGAACAAGGAGTGTATCTACTGGAATATACTAAAGTAATGACTTTGGCAAGTTGTCTTGTTTTAAATATCAAATCATCAGCTCCTAAAAATCCAGTCTCACTGACAAGCAGAGATGTATCTTGTATGGTAGGTCTTGCAGCACTACATACACTATACACTCTGAGCTCTGATTTTCATATACACCACTTCTGCATTTTTTTCCCTCAGTAACAAAATAACAGCTCCTGCTAGTATACCACCCTGCTGTCTATTTTAATTGAAAACTTTACCAGGCTTTGTTCTTTCAAGAGTTGTAAAAACTTAACTCAAAGTGAAGCAAATAGTAGATGAGGTATTTGGGGGAATTCAGCAGTGTAACACTTTCCTTCCTTCTTCATACAGTCCAGCATCTTCACAGTGCCCAGGAACCTGAGAGCTAGCAAATCCTGCCGTGTGGTGTACAGATGCACTGCTTCAGAGAAGGAAGGGACTGTGAAGAGCCTTTTCCCTCAACCTCAGAAAAGCACCAAAAAGAAGCCTATTCCATACAATGACTAAACACAGTCTACAGAGTATATCCTGCCAATGGTCATGAAAGTCTCTACAGTGCCGCCAAAGGTAGCCCTGACTGTTGTACTCACAGGACAAGCCTGGGATGTATACAACTACTTTTTGAAGAAGACTTTGTGAAACTACCCTGCCTTTACTGGCTGGGCAGAGCAACACCAACCATCCATCCTGCGCCAGTGTGTCTTTAACAGCAATCCTCACACTCTCAAACACAACCTGAACAGTTTGCACAGTGGCAAGTTTTTCTACTCAGATGTGTCTTTCACAGCTAATTCCTCTTGAAGAAGAAGCCACCATAAATCTCATAAAAATTTTGCTCCATAGAAAAAGCTGACAGTCTCAGCTGCCTAATTAGAGCAAAGAAAGGCCACTTTCAATGGCTGAAATGTCAGCAGCATAATTCCACAATAGTTTTAGCAGACAAAAGTATTCTGTATGACTGAAACCACCTGAAACTGTTTTGTAGTGTGTATGAGCTATGGGTTTGTTTGGCAGAATATATATTGAAACGTGCACACCATAGATGAGAAAAATCACAACCACAAACAGTTAATGAATTCCTTCATATAGCAATACTCTTTTGTCATTATAGTATACTTCTGCCTACAATAGTGGTCAAAGATAATTTGCAACCTGCTGTAAGAGAAACTATGAAGAGAATTAGCCATCATGGTACTTCTTTTCAAATCTGCTTGCCCCTGAAATGGAATAAACAAAATTTGGTTTACTGCAAGAGTGTGTTTTGCACACAGAAGCCACAGAAAGCAGCATTACTGCAAGCCTGCTGGGAAAGTACAATAAAAATAAATCAGAATGAAAGAAAGCACTGTGGTTAATACATAAAGATGGAAAGCCAGAATGAAAGGTTAAGAGGTGGGAGCTTAATGGTTATTGTCCTATCATATTTTAAGAACCTGATCTTCATTTTTCCAAGGTAACTGTAGTGCCAAGTAAATGCAGTTCCATATTTCTAGCCTTAATACTTACTTATGAAGATGTTGGGTGTTATTCACTTGGTAGAACAATCCTTAAAATAACAAAACATGTTTTGTAAGAACTTTGTGTAAAGCGAAGGTTAAACTGAGTTATTTATTTAGAGGGTTCTTGGTTGTCAGTGAATGACGCAACACAGATCTAAGTGGAAGCAGGGTGGGAAACTGTTACATAGACATGATCACATCTTGTGATAAGGAATGGATAAACCACTTAATTGAAGGGGGGGAGTATGACCTTTCAGCATAAATCAGTATCTGAGTTGTGAGTCTTTAATCACCATTTTGGGAAGCATGAAAAGTTGCAGCCAGAAAAGCTGTCCTGCCAAGAGAAAAAAAAAAAAAGGAAAATAAAAAAAGGAAGAAGAGACAACATATCACGGCCAGAAAAAATTTGTTTTACTGAATAAACTCTGAATTTGGTAGTCAAAAAAGTTTCAGTGTAAATTAAATTTTGAATAGTCTTGGACTAGATGGGAAGCTTTGTCAAGGGAAGTTAAGACACTACTGTAAAACAGAAAAAAATGACAGGGAAGTCACTGAAGAGTGACATTTTCCCTATTACTGCAAGTTCTATTCAGCTTCCCTGAGGAGTTCCTCTGACTGTGTATTCGTTGACCCCAAAAAATATTTGGGTCCATGCTTGCTGCAATAGATGAACTGCTGATGAATCCAAAAGAGAGTTTTAAGGGCTCCCATCAGGGCAGTTAGTCATGCCAGGGGTGCTCTGTGGAGGAGCCTGGAGACTGAAAGCGCTGAGAGGTCCAATTCTCACTGTATTTATCTCCCATTCTGCAACAGGGACGGCTTCAAGAATCCCAATTACTATCAGAGCTACAGATCCTAAAACCCAAAGTAGCTGATCACTAAACTGAAGTTGCTGGTCTGTCAAGAATGCCGGCTTCACTGAGCAACTGCAGGGAGGCTATTTAAATTCAAAACACTGTGCCAGCACTCTTGAAACTTTTTTTTTTAAATTTTTGATTCAGCAAATTGCAAAAGGGTTTATTTTTCATCCAGTTCAGACTGAACTTTTTCTCAAACCATAAGATTCCAAAATCTGGATTCCTTTTTCTAATAGTCTCCAGTATTACAGGCTATTTAAATCAAATGATAGAGGTGTCAGCTCTACCTTTTGTCGTTCTTATGGTTTTCTTCATAAATTTAGTCCAGCCTTGGTGTGCATTATTTGCATTATTAGCTCCTAGCTATTCCCCATTTACCATAAAAAAGCAATTAATCGTGTAATTTGAAAGTGCAAGTTAGAATACCATTTGGTTGGTTTGCTAGTTTTTATACAGCACATGCAGCTCTGTGAGAGGCTTAACCGACGAAGCCCAGTTTAATATGGCTTTATGTCTGGCATTTAAATTATCCCATACGAGCTCTGTTTTTCAAAGCTTAGGGGGTTCAACAGCCTCTCTTGTGAGGACTCCGAAGTCAAAAAGTATAGTTTTTATACTGTATAAACTACATACATGTAACCTCTGACAAATTTGTCATATTTATCAGAAGACAGACAAAACATGTTCAATGTCTGGGAGATTAGTGCATTAGTAATTACAAAAGTTACAAAGAGCTTATAAATAATGTCAACTAAATGTTTTTTCTCATCAATAAATTCTTACCAGACAACTCCATTCCTGCAAACTCAGTCCTCTGCAGATTCCCAAATCTGCTCCCATGCCTGTTTTCCTGTACCGTACCAAGCTACCCTAAGTCCTTGAAGCCAGACTGGTTTCTGCTTTCTGTCTCAGTGAAGCTTTCACCTTTCCTTCACAGCAAGAAACAATTACCTCTGATTCTATTAAAATGCATTTTATGTATTTCTCAGTCAGGATTATTGGCTGTAAGATTAATATGCACCTCTAGTTTCAGAGGTCACACTGGCTCTTTAAAAAGAAGCACTTTCTTTTTCGGTCATTTGAGTTTATCAAGAATTATGCAAGGTAATACACCTAACCTGGAATAAACAGTGAAAAGAAAATCTATAAGACTGCAACTATCTATTACTATAGCTTTACCTTTGCAAACAATCCTTGTTTCTTTCTTTTTCTGAATTTAATATTATTAATAACTTTAGTAGCCATGTAACCTTGAATGTGCAAGGCATTAAAAGATATACACAAATCCCAAACATTTTACAAAAAAAAAAAAAAAAAAAAGGGAAAGAACCATTGCCTTCAGTTATGTGAGTTTTGATATCCTGAGCAACGTAGTCATATTTCCTAGGATGTTTTGTATCTTTTATTTGTCAAAAATAATATGAAAATCCATTTTCCACTGTGTTGGAAGTGACACCTCTAATAAATAAATACTTACTGCAGGTAAATATTTTTATCTGACCATAAAAAAGAAAAAATTCATACAGACTTCGGTTTTTTTGCAGGTTGAAAAGAAGGGCATCTATTGTACAGCACACATATACCATATAGTGAAAATCTGCAGTGAGGACTGGCAAGCCGATGTGTTTCTTACACCCTACGCATGAACGTCCCCTGTCTTACTGCAATGACCTTATGATCTCTGGTGCCAAGTGTTCAAGTCCCAGCTGTGGATTTAAACTCAATCTTGTTTTGAGTTTCCATTCCGTTGGCAGTGGAGTCATTCTTCACTGCACTGCTCAAGCCAGAAAAGGCTTCCTGACTCAGAGGCAGACTCAGATAAGCAATGGCTATAAGAGAAGTTGTAATTGCACAAGCTCTTTCTTTCCCCCAACAGGTATTACTACAAATGAGCGTCATTGAAAATTCTTCTGAGCTTTAACAGGGTAGATAACCTCACAGGCAGTTGTGAATCTAACACGGTGTCCAGATTAGCAAAGTAGACAGAAAAAAGGCTTGTGTTATTTAACCCCTTCCCAGCAAGCATGGATTTTTGTGGTAGGTTTTGGTTTTTTTTTTTTAAGAAAGCCTTGTGAAGTAAGAGAGATGAGTAGGTGGGCCTAGCCTGAACATCAGTGAAAGCTGCACTGATGAAATAATACAGCAGACTGTTAACACCACAAAATCAGGTAACCAGAAATTAGGGAATGCCAGAATAACAATTGCTCCATTTTCTTTTCCCCTCTCAGTATGTAAACATTGTAAATGATATCTGCTATTCTTCTCACTGAGTGCACAGATCAGGCACTGCTTGTTAAATAGCAGCTATTCCATGCTTACTTTATCCTCACTATTCAGTGAATACACCATACACCCTTTCCAGCACGCTGTTCAAATCATGACTTGATACCAAACTATTAACCTCCTCAAGGGTTTTTGATTCTCCCACTATAGCTTTTTAGTTCTTTCTAAATATTAACAGATTTATCCACACAACTTCACTGTGCAGTGTGCGGTAGCATTGCTGGGCATATTTCACAAAGGAAAGCTGATGTGCATCTGCTGAAACCAAAAATACAGAGGTGTGAAATAAATTTCAGAGCTCCAGGGTCTTGCTTTTTCCAGCAGTTGGCACTGCGCAGCCTCCCACAGGCTCTGAAGAGAAACCACTCGGTCTCAGCTGCCGGGGCAAGTGCAAGGCATTCTGCACGTCAGAATCGGTGCATCGCAGGCTGTCGCACAGATAATAAGAAAAACACAGTGAGCAAGCCTTCACTGAAATGAAAGCTTCATTTAAGTCACTTGTCACCAGGCTAACTTCAGGCACAAAAAAATTCTCTTTCCTAAATTCCCTTTCCAGCCAATGAAGAGGGTGACTTAGCATATCTGGCACAGACAGCTGATCTGGCTTTCTCACCATCAATATCAGAGCGATCCTACAGAAGCAAGCTTCTAGCCTTCCAATTAGCCCTCATAAATATTTTCTAACTCTGAGCTTCTAGTTCATAGTTCTTTTCCAACTCTGAGCTTCTCATCGACCTGTCTACCTACATTTTCCTCAATGACCATTCCTGTCCAGTCTCCACTACTGCTCTCCCAGATTCATAAGCCCCGTTTACCTTACCAATATCATTTGTCACCTTTGCTCTTATCTCCAGT
>NW_008824761.1:4023471-4068426 GCF_000699105.1 Pygoscelis adeliae | reverse complement strand
CCTGCTTAGCTGCAGCTGCAGTCGGCACCACCCATGGGCCACCCTATGCCTCTCAGGTGGCTCCTGCCATCTCTTCCTCCTGCTGATTGAGGTGTCTCTTTGCCCCAACTCCCCCGTTTCCTACTCCACCCCTGTGCCTCACCTTGCTGCAACAAAGTCAGATGTTCTGTTTGGACATCAAGCGGACAAATACTGAAAACTCAGAAGAGAATCTCCCTGTGGAGACCAAGAGCCCTCTGTGAGGACCATATTGGAAGAAAAGAGCTGCTCACCCTGATATACAGAGATGTTGCTATTTAGGGATGGTTCATGTGCAGTCAGGTCACACCATTGATTTCTGAGAGATAAAGCAAGCTCAATTCAGACACAAATCACAGACTTTAGCTGCCAAATGCTAATGCTGCTACTGAGCCAGGGCAAACTGAGGTATTTTTCAGTGCTTATGAGTGGACTAAATGTGAGTGGTTTTCCCAAAGAAAGAGCAAAAGATACATTCTTACCAATTCCAGGTTCATCTTCCAAAGCTCAGAGGGACTAAATTTCCTCTAGTAAACAGTTACAAAAGGGTTGTTTGGGGTTTTGTTGGGTTTTTTTGTTTGTTTTAATTTTATTTTAATAATACATTTTGCCTTTATCTCATAGTTCTCTACATATTTTCAAAAATCTGAGCCTAGGCAGATCTTGGCAAAGGAAAATGTCAGATAACTTAATTCTGGCAAAGTTAAAAGGAACTGAAGACAGTCTCCTAGTGAAAGGTTCTTTATTCAAGGAATTATGTTACCACTTCTTTTACGAGAGTTTGCTCGTATGGGTAAATTTTCTGGATTTGCTTAACAGTAATGAATCCCTATGTGATACACTCACTCGTTCTGGAACATTTCAAAGAGCCTTTACAGGCAAAATTATTGCACTTTATGGCCCTAAGTCAAGATTCCTGATATATCCACATTTCTGTTTCACTTTAGTGGAGTTTAGCCAAGTAAAGCATAAACTCTTGTTCATTGTTCTGACAGAGGATTAGTTAGACCTCCCAAGCTAGCAGTCCATCTGCTCCACCAGCTAATGCTATTGTCCCGGAGACACCACCTCCTTTATTGTTCCACCGAACAATCCATGCCAGCTCTTTTCTCAGCTGACACTGACAAGTACATGTCAACCCATTTGCATTCTCCCGCACACATCTGTGACATTGAATATAGCCTTTCATGGTTTCAGGCAGTTTAAAGCTTAGTAAAAGCTAGGAAATACGCTTCTATAAAAATAAGAATATACTCAAGCTTTTAATTGCACCAGATTAGTTTATCTCATCAACACAATGTCCAGATTTGCGTGTTTACTTTGCTCCCTTCTATCCTTCTCTTCCTAAAGACATACTAGTTAGCACTGCAATGTGAAATAAAATGTTTTAAAGCATTCAGCAAATTTAAAATACACTTACATATAAAGAAAATCCCTAGCATAACATGTTCTGGTATTTTTTTAAATAGATATAAGAGTAGAATCTCTTTCACTGAAGACTGCTTTTTGGGTTGAATCCACAAAATGGAAGGACCAAAATAAGGAAATCAATTCCTGCCAGTAGATCCCTGAAAAGCTCTTGCTAAATGAACTGATGCAATCTCAGTACAGGACTTATAGTCAGCAATGACAACAAAATTCTCATTACTCCCAGCATCTCAAGGAAAAAGCAAGAGATGGAGTGAAACTATAGTTGTTGCAGGTGGTAGAAATCCAAGATTATTGATAAGGCACAGACCAAACTCAGTGCTCTATCCCTTACCGTGTCTAACACTGCTTCATTCAAACCTCATGTGAACTTCATATGATCCAAAACAATACAGCCTTATTTGACAATGCCAGTTAGTCAATGACAGAAAAGAAAACAATGTAGATGGATAAAGGCATTATACTTTAAAACAACAAGCTAAAATTGCAGTTGTTGCCTACAACATACAAGTATATAAGGACAGAAAGAAACAATATATCTACTCATTGGCACAGTGTCTATATGAGATACTAAAATATAAAAAATCTACTTTTGCTGATTCATCAGGCTCTCAGGGAGTGTTATTTACTGGATATTCCAAAAAGGAGCCAAGCCTCCAAACCAGAAAGGGAAACAGCGTCTCTCTGTCATGACAGACCATATTCTCAATGCGTCCTTCAAATGGCTCCTATGGTGGCTCTCAGCCTCTGATGGGGAACCACAATGACCACAGCTCTCGGACTAGGGCAATAGGTGACAGGTGCTAGCTTTAAAACAGTATAATAAGGGGGAAACCCAATGCATTCTCTACAGATAGTGTGCACTCTTTTAAAATCTTAATTTCGTTTACGTCAATGTAAACCCGTCTCCAGAGATTTCTCTAGAGTGAATTCTGCCTCCAAATAGGAGGCATCTGACAATTATCCACCAGTGTCCCAGTTTAACTAAATTGGTTTTAAATTGGAACAACTTGTTATACGGAAGGGGGAGTTGAAGGGGGATGTAGCTTTGCCTGAGACACATGATTAGATTTAAGCATTGAAAGGGAAGGTCCCATCCTCCGGACACAGGCTGTCAGAACCATACAGCTGCTTTTTTTTTTTCCTCACTGCCCCCCCCCCACAGTTGTTTTTTTTTTTTTTCCCCCCCCCCCCCCCCCCTCTTTTTTTGCCTTTTGCTGAAAAGCATTTCAGAAAATAAAAAAATCTTAATTGTATTTTTTTACAAAGAGGGAAAAAACACTCGTAATTTGTTTTAACACAAGCAAGCGCAGCAAGGTGACATATAAACAAGCATTCCCAGACTGATGTATTAAAATGCTTTTCTGCCAACTCCTGCCCTGCATCTATGATGTAAGAATTCTCCTTCATTATTCTTTTTTATTATTTTCCCATGCAGATCACCGTGACCTGTGCCAATCTTTGTGAATTTAGATGGTGATAGAAAGTCCCTTCCATCACAGCAAATCTTTTCCTTAAGCATATAAAAGGTTTGTTCATTAAACATCCAAACAGAAAACATTCCTCAGTGAGGAAACTAATTCTCTGATTTATCTATAACAACCCAAAGAACAGTGCTAAAAAGGTGCAAGGAAACCAGTGAATCAACAGTATTCTTCTTCCAACATGAGGCCGCTAGTAATCAGATGTCAGGGAAGAGAGAAAGAAATAGGAATATTTTCACTTACATTATTCTATAAGAAAAAGAAACCTGTATATATATATAAAACCCATATATACACACACACACACACACGTACATCAGCTGAACTTTGCATTCTCAGCATGGATGGCTTTCCCAACTCTGGTGTTAACCTAAGAAAACAGATCCATCTGGTCCTGACTGCTAAAGTGTAGGAGACCTCTTTTCAACAGCAACCAACTTCTTCCAAATTGCAAAGCATTCCAGCTCCCCTAGATTAGAAAACAGTAGACTGGAAAATTGCAGGAGATTGGTTTCTACAGACCCTCTGTTTACAACTGCAGTCTGTAACAAGACAGCTATGACTCGTTCTGCAAAGGAGCTCGCCTGCAGCAAGTGCCCTGGAGGCGAGCAAGGATCTTCTGTTGTTCCAATAGTCGATCTCTAGCAAAAATCAGTGCGATAAGTCTGGAATTCTGTCTTTCTCCCTGTCCTCCTCCAATGTTTAGTATTATTATTATTATTATTATTTTCGCTCAGGCAATCAGCCTAAATATCATTAAGAAGACTAGAATCTTGGCTGGATTTAATAAAAATATTATACGGAGAGAAAAAAAAATATCCAAGAAGTAATGAAATAACAAGGAATTACTATAAAAAACCCCTCTCATAATCAGATACTGCTTTTATCATATCATATGCATTAAACTTCTCTGAACTGATGTCCTTTTCATCCTAATGTACTAAATTAAATATCTGTTCCTTGTAGAATTTGATTCATCTAAACTAGATTAAAATCAAATCATGAACAAAATCAATTTCACTTAAAGTACAATAATCCCAGCCCACTGAGGCCCCCTTCTAGTAATCACAATAAATGCTGTCTCTACCACCATTGTCATTCCTTATTTTCCCCCCTAGCCTTTCACTGGATGCATAATTTTCATATCATATTATAAATTATGACCTCGTATATCTTATTCATATCTTATTAGAGCAAGTTGGCCAAGAAGCCAGAGGCAAGACAACCTCATTCAAACATTCCTCCAGGGTTTTCAGGTCAAGTCATTTTTTAAATTGGGATTGGTATAAACCTCAAGGGATTTCTTGATTTAAGAAAGAACTACAAATATTTAAGCTGTCTTGGGGGGATTATGCTGACATTGGATCGTGGGATTACCTCCCGCATAAGGCTCAAGGGATTTGGACTGGTTCGGCATCTCGTCAGAAAACTGGGCAAAAATGCTCCTTACGTGATGTTAATCAGATATTCAATCATTCCTCACTGTAAGCGTGTCAAAAGGTAGCAAACAAAGGGAGAAGGAAGCCGTTGCTTTGAGATGTGTAGGAAACAAAAGCAATCCTCTGACATAGTGTAGCATTTTGGCTTTTTCGTAAGGCAGCACAATTCCTGGTGACAATGGGCCAAAATCCTGAAAAAAGCTTCAGATCACTTATATACCAACCATCTGAGAGTTTGACCCTTGGATTTGCAGATGATCACTACCAGCAAGGTGGTATCTAATTAAATACTTTTACTAATAATTAATAACACTTGGCACTTCTATGACAGAGCACCATTTGTCTCGGAGCACTTTAATCTAATAACCAAGTCCGACAACAGTCTTCAAAAACAGGAGACTGCGATTGTAGCTGATGTAGTTGGAACTGTGAGAAGGTTTTAGGCAAAACCCCTTCTTGTCCTAGTCAGATCCAGGCTCTGACTCAGATCTGAGGCCAGGCTTGAATTGCAATTGAAACCATCCTGTCAAGAACAGCACTTTAATAAATTCTCTGACCATCAAAAGTAAGTGTGAAAAATGTCATTCTCCTTCAGTAATTTCCTTCTCTCTTTTCTTTTTTTTTTCTCCTAAAGCAGAAGTTAGAGGGGGAAAATGACAGGAGTTAAAGTCATTCACCACTGGAACAATAAAAGGAACAATAGCTAGCAACATCCAGAAATACAATGGCTACTTGAGAACTGTATCTGCTTGGTTCTGCCAAATGTAAAGGGTCAATGCCAGACCACCATACTGAGAAAAATATTGCGAAGGAAAATGGTTTTTTTACAGAAGGCATGTCAAAAGGAAATTAGAAGTCACTCTCAGAAAGGGGTAATGTCTTGTCAAACATGGATCAAATCCCCTCAACTAAAGTACATTTTTTTGTAAAGTTATTCAACAAATGAAAAAAGGAAAGCAAACCACAATCCTAAACACACGTTTATTAATTGTAAAGTGTATACATGTTCAGTGTGGAAAACTGAAGGGGTTTTTTGTTTGCTTTTTTACCCCCACACCCCCACACCCCCCTTCAGCTGCTTCACTAGAGAATGAAGAAAACGTCCTTCTTCAAAGGCATGTTCTTTACTCCTTCATCCAACCACAGCATCATCAGACAAATCTCTACTCTCTACCTGTGTAGCCTCACATATCACCTGTACAACATATTGTGCAAAGACACAATCAAGGTTCGTTTCAAACTGCAGAGGCAGAGGATAAAGGAGACTGGACTGTGATGGGAAACTCAGTCATAAGTCTGTACTTTTTAAGGGTCCCTGACAGGACTCGCTGTTGGAGAAATCTATCTCTCAATGCATAGAAAGCTCTTACGTGACAACTCCATTGAACCAAAATTTAGCTGCAATAGTCTCTCTATTTCAAACACAGGCTTTCTTCTTTGTATCTTTAAGGAAGCACAAGAATCACACTGTACATAACAACATGGATTGTCTATGCTGGAGGAAAAAAAAAAGAAAAGAAGAAATCCCAATCCTAACTAAACTTGACAGGAAACTACTTTCCACTCACTCATTAAGAGATTCCAGCATCACTGACAGCAAGCCCTGCTGATTGGGGTCAGTCACTTTTCAAGCCCAAGGGGACCGTCTTTTCCAACTTCAATCACAGTCTCATAACTCCTCTATAAATAAACATACCAAGGAACAAAAAAAAGGGAGAACCAGCAGTCACAATCCACATACAACAGTGGCATCCATTAAACTGTGTTCTAGGAAGTCTGGAGAGGAAGGAATCAGTCTCCTTCACACAGATGAAACAAGCTTTATTTGAACTATGTTTATAACTTTGAATGGTTTGATAATTTTACAAGCACATCTGCCCAGACAAATGCATTATAAACACTAAACACAATCTGAGAAGCCCCTAACTTCTTATGCTCATAAAAGAAAAACTGCAAAAGAATGTGTCAGATGTTTAACTAACACAAAAATGAAAGTTAATTTTTAATGCTGATTTTTGGTAAGATTTTGGTGCTTAGGATTCCAAGGACCCATTTTTTTCATTGAATCCTCAACTGAGTTTTCAAGCAATCTTTCTGTAAAACAGGAAAACATAAATCATGATGGTTAACCAGAAAGTGTAACTTATTTCATATTAGTGGTATACTAAAATACTAATAAGTGTACAGGGGAGAACAAGACTTTTTTTATTTCCTAGCATTGGATATCCTGAGACAAACCTATGTGAAAGCCTTTGTGTGTCTGGAGGGGGGAAGCAGGAAGAGGAGATAAGAGATTAACATTAAGGGATTTCAATTTATGGATCAGAAACCATTATATTGAATACGTATGAACTCAAATGTTTATATGGCTTTTTCTTGTAAAGGATTGGTTGATCATTTTATCTTTTTAAGGATTTTTTGTGAATAGGAAATATTCCTTGGGGCAGTCTTTAGCCATCAAAGAAAAATGCACACGTGTATTTCTAAATTTCTTTCTTGCTATTTAAAAATTAGTCTGCATCCATGGCTATAGATCAGTTTCTAGATACAGAGCAAATCTCAGTATCAAAATACCCAAAGGAATCTCTTGTAACAGCAGGATTTCTGAGACGGAAAAAAAAAATATTTTTCACTATTTTGGAAGTCCATGTCAGTGAGACCAACAAACCTAGGAACTGGTTTGTACTCACTACAAGACAGGCTTGCAAATTTTTTTCCACATATGCCATAAATGTCAGCAAAGAAGCCTCCTAACATCACAGCATTATAGAAAGCTACAGGTGATAAAACACCAGCTTGTCCATCTCCCTAATGTGAAGCAGGATTAAGTATGCCTAGTAGATATCTGCCGAGCCTATATGTAAAAACTTGCAGAAATGGGCATTTCACAGCCTCCCGAGTAACCCATCTCAATGCTTGGAGAACCTTTTTAGTTAAAAGTATGGTGAAATGCTATATTTTGTCTACAATCTGTGTAGGCAACCAGTGAACTAAGTTGTGTGTTCAGCGCAAGTACTTAACTATTCCTTCAGTATTAGCCCTGTGTGCTGGTCATACGGCATCTGCCACAGGCTCTCTATAGTTATAATATGAAACACATGGGGTCAAGCACTGGCACAAAATTATCAATACTCACTCCTTTAGTCATGCAAAATAGCATCTCCCAGGTAGTGCCTA
The DNA here is from genome assembly GCF_000699105.1 of Pygoscelis adeliae. Lineage (NCBI taxonomy): Eukaryota > Metazoa > Chordata > Aves > Sphenisciformes > Spheniscidae > Pygoscelis > Pygoscelis adeliae. The sequence goes on along the minus strand of NW_008824761.1, from coordinate 4,060,880 downwards.
AGTATTGCATGTGAAATAGGAGAAACCAGTAGCAATTTCCACCTGGTGGTACAAACCCTCTTTTGGAGGAGGGTTAAAGAACAGGGAAGAATTTAGCCATATGGATGCAAACTGTGTTGCATTATCTGAGGGCCAGAGAATGGGTCTGAATGTTTTTTTTTTTACTAATATAGTCCTAGCCAAAGTAAGATAACATGTTTCTGTTAGAAAATAATTCATACTAATTAATGCCATTCTGTTTTTCTGCCAACGTATAAGCATAAAATTAGCATCCTGTAAATATTTGAGATGAGATTACATTTCCTCTGTGAAACCACCTTTCTAATCTGTTCCAAACAAAAGTACACACCAACTCCTTGAAAGAAGAAAAACCTTCACCCTATCAAGCACCTGATTTATTAATGAAAAGAGCAATCCAAAACTAATATTGCTGTATATGAAACTTAAGCCTTTTTCCTAGCGCTGTCTGCTTCTGGGAATCCTGTGCACCAAACTTGAAAGGTTTAACCATTTCCCTTATACCTGGGTAGTTGTAAAAGGTAGCTGCCCCAACAAATCCCATTCAGTGTTTTCTCAGCAGTTCACTATCTGATCTAACATTGCCAGAACAACACGCAATGCTGTTCCATGAAAAGGGACACTGCTTTTTCTATCACATGCCAGTAAAAGCTGCCTTTTTCACAGGGGGCTTAATGGTGAAAGATAGACTTTCTCTTGTTATATTGGTCTAACTCCACCACTGGTAACAGCAGTGCAAGTCATGGCCTGCAGCCACTCTCCTAATCATAGTGCTAATTAGCTCAGCATAAAAGAAAGAAGGACTAAGCCTTTGCAATACTCGGTGGTGACGTATCTGTCTGGCACCCAGTTGCAGGACTGGGTAGATCTGTGTTATGTTGTCAGGTTCTCCTTGCATCTTAAGTGCTTGAGAATAGCTTTGCAAAAGCCAGCAGCTTGAACAAGGAGATGCAGAAAGTAATCAGAAGGAAAGAGGAGAGAAGGGGATGCATAAATCCCACCTCTCAGAGAGTATGTCACCTAACTTCAGGTTGTAGTGCCTCCTAGCACACTGCCTTCCCCTTCTGGAGTCAAGTGCTCCAAAAGGAGTAGGAGTCATGTCTTGCCTTTAATTCTTAAGCAAAACTAAGGAATGGGGAATGTCATCTGTCCTTGCTACTTCTCCCTCTCCATGCAAGCATGCATACCGTGTCCTGGGCAGAGGTTCTAGTGACAGGCTTTCTGGACAGGTGAGTAAAGGCTTAGTCTGCCTTCTTATCCTGAGAAAGCCAACAGGAAGGGAGCCCAGGAGGAAGAATACCTGCTTTGAAAATACCACATGCAAAAGGCAGGGCTTTTAGCAAGCCAGAATCTTCAGTACATGAACAGCTGTATGCATATATTGATGCAACAGTGTTGGAGGTTTTATCAGCAGATATTTTGGCACACAAGAACTTCAACAAAATGGTAGCTATCAAGAGTTTTCAGGATTTCATTCCCATCTAAGTGCTGAACATACCCACATAATCTGTGATTTAAGTGATTAAAGTCCTTTAGCTCAAAATGCTCAATGAGTTTGTGGGGTATTTAAACTATGGCTTAGAGAATTGCCAAAGCCAGAGGAACTCAGTTGTTTGGAAAAGCTCATAAGAATATCCAGAAATTCACTTGTATATGGCATGACTCAAACTACTCTGATGACATTTGGAAATACAGCAATCACTTCCCAGCACTGGCAAAGTAACAGATTAGTAGCTACTCTGAAATTCAGCTGGATGTTTGAAAGGTGATATTTTCTATCACGTTGGAGCATCTGACATTTCATGTTTTCTTACCAACTAATCCCAAATTATTAAAGACACCAAAGCAAGTGTTTTCATTAAAATCGAGTCAGAACATCTCTTTTAAAGAATTTTCAAATGAATTGTAATCACCTACAGTACAACCTTAAGTTAATTTTCCAAATATTTTGTTAATATTTTATAGTTGTGGGTTTCTCTGATGTCTCCTTTTAATGAACTTACATCATATGAAGCTGCTGGTTTCACACTTTATAGTCACATTTTAATGCCCATAATCATGTTAACTGGTAGTTAATTTGGTTTTGATTGTTAGAGTTACATTTTCAAAGACCTTTTAATCATTTTGAGAATGTTTTTTCCAGCCTGTTTACAAGGCAAAGGGTTTGATCTCTGCTATAGGAGATTTTTTAATGAAATCCTTATCCTATTTAAAGGTGGTGACTTCCTCTGTCACAAGCAATAGCACAAGAACACAAATCACGAAAAATTTAACATGATGCATATGGAAAAACATAAATGTATTAAACATAAATTTGTAAACAGAAATCCAAATAGATTCTCTGACATAAATAATGCTGTGGAATTAAGAGAATCTAATACAACCCTTTGCTTGCAATTCCTTGCAAAACTCACTTACATGCCCTTGATTTGTTGTTTTTTCAAGATGAGAATTCAGTTTTGAAGATCTGGCTTCAGTTTTGAAGGAATGTGGGCAGGGGCAATTCAAGCCTCTTCCCACATAGCTGCATTAGGTATTGTCCGAGTCATTAGGTCACTCATTACCAAGCTGTACATGCACTCTTCCTGACTGCCATTTGGACAGAGGTCCTTTATCACATCAAATATATGTTTGATTCTTTTGTAACCAGCCTAGCTGGAAATTAGAGAAAGGCCACGATGACTTGTTTTCATTTGCAATGTTAAGATATGTTTTTAACTTGGCATTTTTAACCACAGCAACAAACATGCAGCGGCATCCACTCTCGCTGCTGTTACTGCCTGGGTCTTCCTCTGCCCTTGCTGCCCTCCTCCAACCAGACACAGCTGCCATGTCGATGACAGCTACAACTTCAATAAACAGAAAAAGGGAAAGTGGAAGCAAGCAGGCAAAGAAATATCAGCTTGCAGCCTTACCAGCCTTGCTCCCTTGCCTTTTGCTTTTCTCAGACTGGATGAAGCTAGTAACTAATGGAGCCTGCAGGGAAAAGAGGAGTGCTGGGAAAGGGGGGAACACTGGTCACTAGGGCCACCGGGTACTGCTCTGTATAAAAAAATTCTGCACTGATGTTAAAATGCATCATAACTCACAAATTAGAGCCGAAAATTAACTGCTTTGCTGCAGTCTAATGGTACCGTGTGAGCCGTCAAGATTGAAGCAATTATGTGCTCAAAGGAAATAAGATACAAGCTGTAGATTTGATGTTAAGTCAAATTTGTTCCTACTCTAGGACTGTCATATCTGAAGTTAAGAATCTCCTCAAATTCACTGTAAAGAATAACCCCAGCATCTGACCTAGACAATGTCTCCCCAGAAAAACTGGCTCTGAAATGCAGGGCTGCCCATAGGGTGCCATTAAGCATAAGGCAGTGTCTTCATTTGTCTTCATGTATCTTAACTGATTATTCTATACAGCTTTTGAGAAATTCCTCATATAGAAAAAAAAAAGTATAAAGTGTAAATCCACCTCACTGTGCAGCTGTGCTAGCAGTTCTCAGTGGCTTAAAAAGAAGCATCATTGACAAGCTTTTAGAGGCAGCTGCATCCTGTCCTCTCAGCCTTAATGCATTGCTCTAGGTAGGGCTAGCTTGTGGGAAGGAGGGAAGGCTGCTGCTGCTGAAAAAGCTGGGGATATGAAGTAACCAAATTATGCAAGAGGTTTAGGAAAAATCTGAGGTGAAAGAGCATGAAAATTCAGGCGTACGGAGATCTACTGAGCAAACAAAACCTTTTTAATACAAGAAAGCAGCTGTAGTCTGTGGGAAAAGCAGAATGGGAAAAAATATTTTAGAGCACTGTTAAGTCTTGAAATTGAACTTTCCAGAGGAACTTGGTTTATTATCTAATGAACCACCAGGTTATTTCTAATGGCAAAAAAATATGCTTCATTTTAAATTATAGTTTAGTTCATCTGTCTTTTCTTTGTAAATCCAGCTCTTTACAGGAGTGTCTGTAAATAGAAATAAAAGCCTACCAATTAATATATTTAACCTCTACCTGTTGCTAAGTGTTTCAGTGTGTACAGTAACTTGTAAACATTTATGCTGGAAAAAAAAATCTATTTTAACCATCCTCTAAAAGTTGTCATTAAGCTCTTGAAATTGGTAACCTTGCTACTGATATACTCATACAAGGATGGCCTTTTATTTTTAGGTGAGTCTGGTATCAAATCATTGAATTATGGATAAACGTAGCTTTGATATTTCCAACCTTTTTCCAACCCTTTTAGGCTAGATTTATTTCAGTGACTATTACAATGTTACATTATTTGTTTACAGTAATTGAACTGAGCAATCAACACAAAAACTATGTGTTTGAGAGCTTCTCCACTTGTGTTACAACAGTCATTTATTAAATTACACACAGATGTCATTCAGCTCCTTGAAAGGACTGCCCTCAGGTTCAAGCCTGGATTACATGTATACATTGACATTCTATTATTAATCTTTCAGCCCTTTTTATTTCCTCCTACAATATCAAAATTAATTTTCAGTTTTCTGCATTTCAACAGAATGAATGCAGTCATCTTTGGGGTGGGGACTAGGGTGGTGGAACAGAATCATGATTATAAAGCAAAGCATATTTCTGCTTCTAATTCAAAACCAGTTGGGGAATTTGACATCATAACCTCTTGTTTTTCTCTCATTTTGTACTGCTTCAGTCCCGCTCAGCATGACACAGTTACAACACAACTTATTTTCGGACAAACGCAAGCACCTCCTCCTAACATTGTCGCTTACCAAAACAGGAAACTAAACTGAGCAGGGATGCCCAGACTGTAGCAACTGTAACTCAGAAGTAACTTGAGGAAATCAAACTCAAAGACATTCCCTTTTTTGCTTTTTCAGCTATCAACAATCTATGTCAGTGAATTTGCATAAACCTAAAAGCAATCCAGTGGGTATTACAAAGAATCCCTTGCTCCAGAAGCTCTGGAAGTGTGAAGAAATAGTTTTAGTAAAACCACGACTAGAATTTGCAAAAGGTTTTGGAAAGATTCCTGTTGCATTGTTCAATTGCAGTGATCACAGGTACAGATAGAGGACTTCAAAGGTTTTTCTTTCCCTTCTGAGTTCTACTTCCCTTGGAGGATTCATTCTGTGACAGAAGTAATAGTTAATATTCAAACCTGACATAGCCTGATTTAGACCAGTGGTCTCCATTTAGGACAAGCTGGTACATGCCAGTAGCAGAACCCCTACAAAGCAAACTGACAAGTCCAATCACCTTTATGGTAATGTTGGGTGGGCAAACTGACTCTGATGGTAGAATGACTCCATTTTTTTCATCCTTGTCTGTCATGAAGTTCTGGCTAGACCCTGAATTACAAACAGAACTTAGATATAACCTGACCCATACTGAGTAATGGGACTCTGCTAATCCTGGATAACTCTGTGCTAGATGTACACCGGAGCTTTTGAGAGAAGGTTCACATCTTTGGATGTTCTTTCTACTAGCTGGAGATAGTAAGAGGACAGACACAGCCTAATAACATATAACTGGCCACCTGGAACATCAAACTGGCCACCAGTAGAGGAGACACTTCTGAAAAGAATAGTGAGCTGCTTTCTGCTGCTTGTCAGACTTAGAAAAATAAAAAAAAGTCTCATGAAAGCAGAGGATCAGCTTCACCTGGGAGAAGTGAGAGAAGGTAGGATTGGAATCCATTTCTATGGCTCAGAAATCAGTGGCTTCCAGGCCTCTGAAACACTAGCCATGGATCAATGCTCATCTCAGGAATTAAATCCCTGATGACTTTTAGTGGTTAAAAACATCAAATAACTTGATTTTATCCAGTTTTTATTAAAAAAAAAAAAAAGGTCTTCCGCTGCCCCCTTATGGTCTAGAGGGAAGAGATATTTGATATTTGTATGGGGTTACTGGGTAAGCACAAAAAGAAGGAGAGCTCCTCATGTTTCCCTAGGTATTGAGTGACCTGAGGAGCTTGTCTCTCCTTGGGTGGCAGAATTGCCACAGCCTCCCTCTGGGGATTACTGAGTTACTGCAGGAGCATGCAAACACTTTCCAGAAGAAGCAAAGAAAGCACTGCCTTCAGCAACCATTGCTCAAGCAGTGCATGTCCTCCACTCTCCCTCCCAGAAGGCTTTAAGAGACATTAATTGAGTCATTTGTTTGTAAACCAAAGTGTATGGATAGCATGAGATTAGGATGTATACTTAATGGTGAGTAAATGTCAAGATATATTCTCTTTAGGTAGATTACATTTCATTCTTTTTTTTCACTGCAGTAAGTTATGCAGCTTTAGAGAAGAAACAATTGTTATAGATGCCGCACCAGGTATTCAGCCATTTAAAAATAATGCAACATTTCCAATTTGCAGTCCCAATATACATTGGCCTAGCCCTATGATTTAAAAGCTAGGCCTTAATTGTCTTTTAGCCATTACTCTTAAACAGCAGAAACCCTTTCTTTCTCACACCCATTTACAGTCTCTCTTTTCGCTTTCTTAGCAACAGTGTCCTGGTGCCTGAGGTAATAATTTATACAGTGCAGAGCTGCTACTCTGGAAAACAAAACCAAAAGTTACTGCACATAAAAAAATAGGGCTTCAAAGAGAAAAGGAAAAAAAAAAAGTATTTATTAGACAATTTTTAATAGTAACAAAACTGGGAGACAGGATTCCTAAGCTCAACTGGCTGTTCTGTGTATACCAGGGGGTATACACAGTACCAGTCTGACTGGCCAGAGCTTTTATGGCTGTCATATATCTCAGGAGTATGTGCCATAGCAGGTGATGCCAAACAGAAATGCTCTTACCCTTTCAACCTCACCAGGAAATCCATACCTGCACACAGCCACCACCTTAATCTTAGGGAAATCATTATAAGGAGATGTATCTCTAATTTACTTGGTTCGGGTTGAGAGAAAGCAACAAGGCAGAACTGTACAGGCCACTGCAACAGTCTCTTCAAGGACCACTGGAAAAGCTGTGTAACTCAGCAGGCTCTAGCATAGAACCATAGAATCATAGAATAGTTTGGGTTGGAAAGGACCTTTATAAAGGTCATCTAGTCCAACCCCCCTGCAATGAGCAGGAGCATCTTCAACTAGATCAGGTTGCTCAGAGCCCCGTCCAGCCTGACCTTGAACGTTTCCAGGGATGGGGAATCTACTACCTCTTTGGGTAACCTGTTCCAGTGTTTCACCACCCTCAGCGTAAAAAAGTTCTTCCTTACATCTAGTCTGAATCTACCCTCTTTTAGTTTAAAACCATTACCCCTTGTCCTATCGCTACAGGCCCTCCTAAAATGTTTATCCCCATCTTTCTTATAGGCCCCCTTTAAGTACTGAAAGGCTTCAGTAAGGTGTCCCCAGAGCCTTCTCTTCTCCAGGCTGAACAACCCCAACTCTCTCAGCCTTTCCTCATAGGAGAGGTGTTCCGTCCCCCTGATCATTTTTGTGACCCTCCTCTGGACCGACTCCAACAGGTCCATGTCTTTCCTGTAATGAGGACTCCAGAGCTAGACGCGGTACTCCAGGTGGGGTCTCACAAGAGTGGAGTAGAGGGGCAGAATCACCTCCCTTGACCTGCTGGCCACGTTTCTTTTGATGCAGCCCAGGATACAGTTGGCTTTCTGGCTGCAAGCGCACATTGCTGGCTCATGTCCAGCTTTTCATCCACCAGTACTCCCAAGTCCTTCTCGGCAGGGCTGCTCTCAGTCCCTTCGTCCCCCATACACCTTTTCACAAGGAATTAGCCTTTGCTTCACTGCCACGTGCACTCCAGCTCTTCCAGGCAGGGCTCCTTGTCTCAAACTGTAAGCCTAGTGGCGCTGTCAATACTACATCCCTCATGGTCTTTTTCAGTCCTTGCATTTAAGGCATGCATTGAATCTGCCCCAGGGCACGTGGAAAGTAAGAAAACTAGACTTCTGGTATTTCCCAACTGGCACACTAGTATAATGTTAAAACACTCTATTCCTGAGTCTACCTATGCCACACAGAGGGAGTATAAAGCTTAATTAATTTATGTTTGTACAGTGTGAGTTTCTCAAAAGGAAGACACTGTGTAAGTAGAAATTACTCCTATTAAATCAGGTATTGGGGGAAATGATCACACATTGTGAACTGAAGCTTGATCCTCTGTTCTTTAAATAGCGAGAACGCAGGCAGCAACGTCAATGGAGACTGCATTCCTCATCATACATTAGTTTATTCATAAAGTTCAAACCAAAACGAATTCTCTTGGCACCTGTTCTGGCACTTTGTGTTGCAAACCTGAGCTGGGGACAGGATCCACTCTTTGTAAGTGCAGACATTTCCTAGGTAGTATGTGTGGTCTCTGTGGGGGATGAATCAGTTGTCATGGGTACTTTCCGTTTACAATCCCACCGACTGGAACTGGCGTCTGCTACAAAAAGACAGCCTCTTGTTGAAAGCAAAGTACTTAGGAGCAGATCCTGGCTAAAGGGATGAAAGAGCTTTGAGGGGAAAAAAAAAAAAACAACAGACCAAAGGGAATGAAGAGAAGGAACCAGAAAAAGAAATCTCAATATTAGCAGAAAGATAATTAAAACTTTTATACAGAGAAGTGAATTGCTTATGTAAATAATTCTAAAATTAGTTATCACAGTCTGGTAATTTGCCTCAATTGCCAAATATGCACAGTTATTTTTCATGTTTGCTAATGTTATAATGTTATTTCAAATAAACTAAGTACCAACAAAAAGTATATGAATTCCTGATCATAATCACTGACTTGTTGTTTGAGCTGAAACAAGTCACTTAACCTTCCTACACAATGGGAAATAATAAGATGTGTCTGTTTAGAGTGATGTTATGAGCATTACCTAATATTTTGCGGTGCTTTAGCAGGGGCCATCACTCTTTAAGCACGGCACTACCACAGAAAGCACAAAGGTGAGATCCTAAGTGTAAGTCTTATTAGTTACACTGTTAATGTTGTGAAAGTGCAACGAGAATAAGTGAGGGCAATGATCACTTTGTGCTTTGTCACAGTGCTACTTCATGTATCATCGCTTCCTTTATCAGAGCATATCTCACTCATTAAAAGGGGTTCCAAGCAAACATGAAAGATAACAAGCGGGGACGGAAAGTGGAAGAGGAATATTACACCATTGTTTCCTTTCTCAGCTGCTAGCACTTCTCAGAGTAACATCCAGCTCACTTCAGTGTTACATTGTCGGGTCTTTTTCCCCTTCCTTTTTCACTCCAAACTTTCTTTGTATCTCGGGCCTGAGTTGCAAAGCCTTGGCACATTGTCAAAGTATTAGTATGAAGAAATTATAAAGCAGTAGCTTCACTTGTATAGCATTTTATCATTAGACCAACTGGACATCTATTCTATGGTTGCTAGGCAGAGAGAGAGTGTGTGTGTGTGTGTGTCTGCTTTTATGTGTGTACATGTAATGATGATGTCCACCCAAAAATATCTGTGACCTTACCAGCCACATAAAACCTAGCAGCCACCGATGTTGTTGAGAAAGAAAGCTAACTGGCTGCAAAGGCAGGGAGGGAGGGCAAGGACCACCCCAAATCCTCAGGAAACCATATTCCTTAAGTTCATATCTCATATATGACCATCACCTAACCTTTAACTCCTGAAGCTTGTGTTGCTGCTCTATATTATAAAACAAGTATCATATAATTCAGACCAGTGTATAAGGTAGGAAGCCTGTCAAACTCCAGTTCACCTTTCTCTATCTTCACAAAGAATTTTTAATTAGTCTATCCAGACCCTACAGATCACTTTGCAGACTGTTCCTTTCAGCATAGTCATACGAGCAAATTTTAAAAGATGCCACAGAACTTCCCCTGCAAGTGGATTTTGAAAAATCTGTCAAAGTTGTGCTGTCTTGAGACACAACTGGAACATTTTCTATTTGGAATTAGAGAGAGGTTTCAAGTTTGCTTGAGACAGTTATTGTTTTCTATTGCTCATTTCCCCACACCTTAAAATGCCTGTACATATAGAGAGTAGTTCTTGGTGATAGCTCCAGAGAAATGGTCTAATTGAAGGAAATTTACAGATTCCTGGAACTAAAGGAGTATTATAAAGCCCCAGGGAAATGGCTCCAACTTCCTCTCCCCCACCAATAAATCCCTTAAGAGTGTCAGGGTTTTTTTCTCTACGGCTCACCAACCTTGATGGATGAGTGCAGCATAATCAACAACTTACAGAAATACTGGGAGGGGCTTTAATTACAAATATAAACATTACCAAAGTAAGCACAAATAAAGAGTTAGTTTAAACAAGGAAAGCATCTATGTAGCAGTGTGGGAATTAAGGGATAACTCTTCTGATATTGTTTGACTTTTTGTGCTCTGTCAGCTACAACACCATTAGCGTATTTGGAGAAGTTAAGAAAACCTAGTGCTTGAAACAGAAGGATTTGCATGCATTTATGGAAATACAGCACTGCCAAAGCATCCCTGTAAACTAATTGAATGAATGCACTGTTGCTATATGAGGCTAGCAAACAGCAGGACATGATTCTTATATAAATGCTATGGTATCCTGTTTTTGGAATGTAATTCTTTACTACTTGCCCTTCCAAAAAAAAGGAAAGGAAGAGAATAAAGAAGGGAACAAAAAATCCAAACAGCTAATGCAAAACCACTTCTATCGAAGTGCCCTAAAGCAGCCAAAGCATTCAGCAGCCAGCCAGATCATTTCATTTCCTCTCACAGAAATCACTGCAGGGTTTTTACAAAACAAAGCAAACAGTGAATATATAATTGTGCAACATTTTTTTAAAATTAAGGAAATTCAACAGTACAAGATCTGAATGGTTACAACATCAATGTGTTGGTTTTTTCAGCTTGCTTTTTTCTTGTTTGTGAACTGGTATTCACCAGTATTCATGTGTTTTCATCTCCCTTACTAGAGGGGTCTGCACTGTAATGAACAGAGTGTTTTTAGAAGGGAAGAAGATGATAACCACATTTTCAAGGAAAAATAGTAAGATGTTTCCTGAGTGTTCTAATGAAAGTGATGGAAAGGTTTGCAAATCATGGTGAAAGAAGGAATAGATGCACTCTTTGGCATACTCAGTAGTCGTTTTTCCATACTTAAGACCATTAACAATTTTCAAATATATCAACAGTTACTATAAAAGGGAAGGCAACGGTCTTGGAAAGAAGAGAGCCAGCTGTGAAGAAGACACTATGGACTCAAAGCAAAGGAAATGTAGGTTAGACACTAAGAAAAAAAAAACTTTCCAAGAGTAAGGATAATGATGGACTGAAAAGATTACATAAAAAGAGACCGTTATTTTCCACCACTGGAAGTTTTTTTTAAAAAGTATATAAAATATTTATCAGGACGGGTTTATAGATAGGTGAATCTGTCTTTTGGCAGACAGCTTTCTTGACTGGGTGATTTCCTCTGTCTTCTGTCAGAAAAAACTAAGAAGATATGAAAATACAAGAAAGGAGAGACAGAAAGAGAGAAAGCTATTTTAGCCTAATACACATTCATATATTGCTCTGACTCACTACCCTTAAAGATGTCTTGTCCACATCACATGACTCCGAACCTTCTTCAGAATTTATCTGGGAAAAATTTAAACCTCTGTGCAGAACCATGGGTGCTGTAACAGTGAACAGAGCTTTAGTGTGGGATTCAAGAGATCTACATTCTATTCCCAATGCTGCCTGGGACCTAAAAGGTGATTCTGGTCATGACACTCCACTTGACTCTGTCTCACTTTCACTGTCTCACTTTCACAGTCCATAAAATAATATTGAATTTCTTGTTCAAGTGCTTGCAGATCTATTGGTGCAAATCTCAAGTCAGAGCTACATTTTATTATTATTGTTGTTGTTGTAGTATTGCTATTACTAATATTAATATGAATTATTTTAATCTGTCTTGGCTGACATAACTTTTAAATCAAGCTAATCAAACAACTTTTAAAACTGCACACCCACTATGAAGGTTTCTATTTGTCATTGTTCAATACTAAGACTATGTGAAAACATAACCATAATGTAGCTGACAGTTTAAGGATTTTATGTCTGTTTTCAACTTAGCCTCAGCAGAAGTATCTAACTTCCCCTTCACATGCATTGGCCCAATAATTAAAATATATCTAAAAACTCAAAGCAAAAGAGAAGTCATATGTATGCCATCTAATGATGGAACTAAAATCTTGAATGAAAATTTATCTTTGGACAACCCATCTTCTAGGCATTCACTCAACAACACTACTACTACCAGGATAATAATCAGTGCTAGCAAACGTACCAAGGGACTGAAACACAACCACCTGTTAAATTACACAAATACTCCCTGGCATAGTTTTATTCCTGGCCAACTATGCCTCTCCCAAACTATATTTCAGACAAGCTTTGGGAGTTAACAATATTCTCCACAGGCAATTTGCCTGCACTCACCTTCTTTTGTAGACTAGCAAATTTTAATAATATGGACATGGGTCATTCCATGACAGTTGACCTCATTGGCATCAACAGTCCCAGGCACATTTAATTTCCTAGTGCAAATCTTGCCAAGCAGCTCTTACATTAAATAAACTAATTTTTATTCTAGCTTGAGCCAAAAAGAAAGCAAATGGTTTCTTTCAATAAAAGTTTGCTGCAGCTAATTGGCTGCAATTTTACTTCTTAATCTATTGGCTCTATCCTTTAACTAAATGACAACTTCATGTGCAAAGATTTAGGAACCCTTTGTGTTACTACTAAATAGGTGCAACTTCCTTACATTTGAGCTATCCACACACAACCTTGCAATCTTCTGTTAAGGCAAGCCAATTACATGATGTACTTTACAAGACCTACTACTTTTTAAATACCCATGTCTACAATATTTTTCATCCATTCAGCAAAGTATAGCTGGCTTCCCTTTAGTATAAAAGTCTCCTTTCCAGTGGTACAAGGAAACTCACGAATACAAAGTCAGAATCACTCTTATTGCTCCAGGAAGGTGTGTCCCTTGTAATGACCATAAACTCTACCACTTCTAATGAGTAAAAGTTGACTGCACACGGCTCAGCCTAGTGGCCAATCTGCTTTATTATGCTACCATCATATTTCACAGGCAGCTGAAATTTTAACTTTGTAATATAGCTGTTCTGGCTACTTAATCTTGGGACTACTGATTTGTAGCACAAGGTGACCTTTAACAAAAGCTTGTCCTTCTACGGTAGTGAGATGTAAGTGGACTTAAAAAGCAGATGAGTGGTGGTCTTCATGAACTGAAGATGTAGTAGTTTGCATCTGATTCAAATGACAAGTATACAGATTAATAACTAATGTATTATTAATATGTATTTATTTCCTCTGCTGTATCCAGTTTTATAGCAGGATGCATAATTAATGTACTATTTTAATCATGCTATAATAACAAAAGTCTCACAAAAGCAATACACAACTGGGTTTCATGCAGTCAGCGATGTCTAGTGGGAAGCATTTTCATGTCAACTCTAAATAAATAATTAGAAAGATAAACAAAATGCATGTCACTGGCATTATTAAGGCAAAAGGTCTTTCTATAGTTTTGTTAAATATCAACAAGGGACACAGTAAGGTTTTATTTCTGTTTGTTTTTAAACAAGCCACTTGAAAGAGAAAGGATTGAAAAAACTCAGCCACTGAATTACTGCCCTGGCCTTCTTATAAGGTTTGATGTGCCTCAGTGGTTTATTTCTCATAAACTGCTCACCCAGCAATGGGGAAAGCAAACTGACAAGAAAAATGGTCTGCAGTGGGAAAAAAGGGGAGGAGGGAAGGAAGCATTGATTTCTCTAAATGGAGAATGCAAGTCTACACACTCTAACAACAAAATACACAAGAAAAAGCACTAGCCCCAGGACTGGCAGTCCACTGTAACTCATGATAAAGTAAATGCATGGGGTTTGGCATCTATCTATGAAGACTGTTGTGCTTCTCCCCTTGTAGCAGGACACCTTTGTGAAGATCTGCACTGAAGTTTAGTTATGTGATCCTAAACTGAAATGCTGCACTGTTCTCAAATATTATTCCCTACTGTCTACTGTTAATGTCTAATTAAATATTATAAAAATAACAATGAACAAGTTACATTAAAAAAATCTATTTAGCCTAAACCATATCAATACTGCATGATAAGAAACCTCTCTAGTAACTTCAGAAGATATAAATTTTCTAATCTTCTCAATAGTATAGGCTATTATTTTAAAAAATCAGTAGCATACTAATACCTTAAAGTGACATTAGCAAGGTCATTTAAAATCTAAAACCAGCAATAACAACTGGCACGACTTTTGTCCTTCACAGGTGTGGCAACTCCTAGAATTAGAAAATACTCTGCTTGCTTTCTATGTGAGATATTGATGCCTCTGTTTCTTACTGTATTCTATCATCATTATGGCTGTTTTTCCATTTACTTAAGTGTTATAATCAGCATAACACGAACGTCAGTGAAGAATGTAACTCGAACCAACTACTCTGCCAGTGGACATGGACACAGTTCTGTTAATTTCCATGAACTTTTATAAATAATGCCAGGGGAAAGAAAATTGGAAATCTAATATTTGGAAGCCACTTAAGTCAGTCTGTTATAAGTGCCAAAAATAGGACCAAAATCTAATTATTTAAATTCTAACCCAAACGGCGTTGATTCCAGTGAACAGAAGTATTAGTGCTCATGTCCATGATACAGCCTTATCAGTGCTGAAAAGGTTGCAGAATTACAATGTTAATGACTGAGAATAAATTTCTATTGACTATAGAGTATAAGATGTGGGATGGTTTATCTGGCAGTTTTACATATTTCTTTGCATAGAGTTGATATTTCTGGTTAAGGGATGATATAATGACAACTGAGTAGCCAAGCTGAATCCCTCCAAAGTTAGTAAAGCTTGAGGAGATGCCATAGAAATAAAGAAGAGAAATATTCTTTTGGGAACAAGTTGCATGGAGTAACAGGATGCATCCCAGCTTTGGCATAGCACAGCTTCATGTACTCCTTTACCATGGGCTGTGCCAAACACACGAACATCTGTGATTTTACTTCAGCCATAATCATCAGGTTTGATCTCAGCCCTTCAGTTTCAGTGGGTAGGTATATTTGATGCCTTTTACTATCTTGCTCTTTCTTTTGCTGCTCTCTGTGATTTTCCATTGTGTCCATCATTCATGAACTTTTGAATTCCCCTTAAGCTGTTAACCTTTACTTGTAAAATAGGAATTTAGTTTTAGCTTATATATTTCTTTTAATATGGCAGTTTCTCACTCAGACGGTCATGTCTGCTACCATAATCAGTTGACCACAGAATGCATATTACTATTCTTCATTTATTTTTTAAACAATAATTTTCTTGGGTTACTTGCAAAGAGTAGGATACAAGGTTATAAAATTTTAAAGAGAAGGCTTCCAAAGTTATACTTTTGTGAAAAAGTAGTATCACTTGGGACTGCCTGCAGTTGGGAAGGTTAAAATGAATCAAATAAAACTATGAAGTTAATGCAGAGAAATTAAATCACATTAAACTCTATGTTGATGCTCTCATTCTGAATTAAAATGCCTTTATTTTTTGTAGTTTAATCCTCCCTTAAGCACTGTACTTCTCAGTAAGAGTTTTCATACAGGGGCTTAATGGTCCTTAATTTAGGTGCATTAACTTCATACTTTTAGTTGTTCTCCCACATAGAATTGCCATAAGATATCTAACTACTGCATTTGCTTGGTGATTGCGTAGTTAGGAACATACAAGGCATATCTAAGTGGTGCCATTTATAACAGCATTAACTTGAACCTCAAAACTATCAATGCAGAACTCTTAATGCAAAACTATGGATGCTTCAAAGCTGCTTTTAAAATCTGTATATCTTTTTAAACAGTTGTCTTCAACAGGAGATCTCAAAACATTCTGCAAAATATGGGAATATTGTTGTTCCTATTCTTCTGAAGAAGTGAAGCAACAGAATTTAGGGTGAAACCTATAGAGGAGCTTTGCATCATTCAGGTCTTCCCAAGCCTGTCACTTCCTGGGCAAATGCTCCAAAAGAAATACAGCACCACTTTATATTCTAAACATGTTTGGAATGAAAGTGTCTGTGGTCATGACTACTTGCAGCTAAACTCACTGCTGTCTGTGTGTGTTAAGCTCCCTTGCAGAGCACCTATCCAGACCAGATCGCCAGGGGATTTAGGCACAGGGATGCTTACTTTGTAAATCTAAATAGGGTAAAGTGCAAGTTGGACTGTTCTTCCAAGATATCAATACTTCTGGGAAAATCCTGACAAAGAACTTTTGGCTCACTTGGGAATTTGAAAAATGAAAACCTACACTGCCAAATGTCTAATTAACATGAAAATCATGAAATATATAACCAGTGTGAGTAAAATGGCTGGTGAATATTTGAGAAGTTGATAATGGCACAGGATGCTTTCCAGGCTTATTGAAAACCAGTCCAGGTTGGAAGAACAGTGTATTCTGGCATAATTAAATATCTCTCAGGTTGTCTTTTGGGAAAAAGAAAAGAAATAAAGGAGTTCAGTTCTACAACCCAATGGGACAATGCCCACTTTATGACAAAAAAACCCAAACCCTAGAACTAGCAGGTAGAATTGGTAGTGTCACCAGGGATTTTAGCCCCATGGGCTGGCTGATATGGGAATTGTGAAGCAGAGAGATGAGATAGGAGAAGATTTAGTCTGAAAAAAAGGAACAGGGCTTCTGGCAGCACAAACATTGAGAGAAATGTGGATTTTTTTTTTGAGACTAAAAAAAAAAAAAAGAAACAGTTTGTCTTAGATATGCAGAGAGAAGCAAAAAGAACAAAGATTACACTAAGGGTATGGTCCCAGGAGGAAGGAGGGATAGTGAAGTTGTAAATGGAGACAGAATGGAGGCAGAGGAGAGGGACTGAGGGAAGAGATAAGAAATGGTTTATGTTACAACAAGTCTAAATGTCATGCAGTTCTCTTTCCCCCCTTTCAGCTTAACAAGTGTTCTGAACCACAAGAAACATGGATGGTATCAGGAAGGTAAGGTCTTCCCAGGGGACTACTGTCATGGTAGGATTATTTTTTTTTACCTCCCCAACACTGACAAGTGCACTTTTATGAACAATATTCTGCTCATCTAATTTATGTCTTAATAATTCAGAGGTTTCAGAAAATATTTAACAAAATATTTTACTATAGATGCTGAACTAAAAAAAACAAAACACAGAAAAACAAAGGAAGAAGCATTTTCAAATCCAAAGTCATGAATGTGAAGTAAACAGATATATCAGTTCAGATGTATTTCATGATTGTGTAAGAATAATAAAAATACGTACCTATACAGACAACAAACATTTTCATATTTGTACCTGAATTCAATGTTCAGGTGTACTCGAAAGCGGTTTAAACTGTCCTTTGCCCTTTCCCCCTTCACTTGGGGGGGGGGGAACTCACATTTTCCCACTCCTCATCTTCAGGTACCAGTGTTCATCTGACTCCCCAGGAAGCATATTTAGCTTGCTCAGCCAGAAGAAAATTACTTACTTTGTTTCATATGGTTTGTTTTATGTGGACATGGCAAGCAGCAACAGCTCACAGAGGTTAGACAGAGCAGAGGATGGGGACTTGCACCTGGGGGCGAGGGAGGAGGTACCTCCGCAGGGCAGATTTTGCTGGTTCATACTGCTTAAGACCCTCAGCAGAGAGAATCCTTTTCTGAAAGGGTCAAGTGTATGTTTGCAGTTCTGCAGTTGCACAGTTTAACTTTGTTTTTCCCCATTACAATTTTTTTGTTACTCCAGAGTTGATCCATATGTGTGAAGTATATTTATGCACCAGTAATGGCTTTCATTAAAGTTCCATGGTTTATTTTACATAAAGGTGAAATGTGAAGGACATTACCAGGTAGTTCTCAGTTCTCAAAATTGTTCTGTTGTTTCCTTCTATTACCATTCCATATTTTGTGTTTCCTTCCTCTTCTTTCAAAATCCAGCACTACAATCAGTGTGTAAAGTTAGTAGTGTTGAAATGAGCATTTCTGTGACACTTCTCGTTACAGTGATCGGAAGTTTGCTCTCCACTGATGTTTGTTACTAAGCAAGCGAAGAGAAATGAACCCAGCTTTTAAACTGTGCCATGTAAAAATCAATTGAAGAGAACGATAATACTGCTGATGTTTTGCAAATGAAATCACCTATATCTGGAACCATTGTGTGTTTTCTGTATACACAGAACTATCTGTCTTCCTCTTAAGTTTCAATAACTTTTTATTCCCCCGCCCCCAGTATGTTTAATTTACAGTGGTTCTGGTAACATCCTCAACATACTGGGAAATTTATCAAGTTGAGGTCTTAAACAAGCATCATTCTTTCTGTTGCTTTAAGTAATGGGAGATAATCTACCAATGATCAAAATATTTTAGCCCCAAATAATGGTGGTTCCTAAGTCCCTTGTGAAAAAATACAATCCACTGCAACTGAAGGGAAAGTATTGGAATCACGCAATGTCTTGCATAACTGGCAGAGAAAAATTAAGACAGGAAGAAGTTGCCTACAATGCTCCAAAAGAGTCAATGAAATAATCTGCACAAAAGCTACCATCATCATTTGCAATGTAAGTCTCTCCTGCCCAGAAGAAACTTCATTTTCAAACACTGAGAAGCTCATTCATGGGAGAGGTCTTTTCAAAATTCATTTTGACCATGCCTCTATATTCCTCCAAGCTTCCATGTTCATTCAAGCACACAGCACAGCTATGGCAGAAATGGGTGTTATTTTTCTTTAGGAATCTGTCTGGCCTTATGTCTGCTTAACTCATTTGTCACTCAGAAACTGCAGTATGCAGTGATACTGTAAAATTTTGAAAGAAATGCTAGCCTTTTAAAAAACACACAGTCAAAGGACCATCTAAATACTTTATTGGTAATTCAGGATTATTACCAGGATGTATCCAAACAGGAATCTCAGAATAAAGAAGCTATCATGTTCTAAACAGATGACAGATAATTATGATAATTACCAGCCAAGTTCCAACTTCCTGTCACCCTGTAGAGGATGACCCTATCCAATTTATTCCTCCTCAGGGGAGGGTGTCATCTTCACCTCACCAAAAGTTAGCCTGAAAGCTGAAGTCAAGACTTTCCCCACAATTACTGGAAGCAAGTACAATCAGAAGATATTCCTTCCCTCCTATCATAAGTTCATACCCATTAAACAGCTTATTTGTCTGTATCCCAGCCTTTCTTAAAAGACAATTTCTGAATTCAGAGCGATTTAATACCTTTTGCAAGACTTCAGACTACCTTTGAAATTCAGTTAATGTCTACACCTATGTTAACATCTGGGAAAGGGTCAGACAGACAGATTTCTCCCAGAGACCTTGTCTACACAGAGACATGCAGCAAAATTATTCTGCATTTAATTTGTAAAGTAGATTAGTTAAACTACGTTAAATCTCTGGTAGTCGTAATTCATTTGGAAAGGAGTTAAGTTAAACCAAATCAAGGTAATTTTTATTCTGAATGAACATCTATACAGGGACTTAATTAGGTTTAACTAATCCACTTTAAATTTGTTTTTACAGATTAATTTTCCTGAAAGTCTCCATATAAATAAGCTTTTAGTGAATAAATTTAGTTTCAGTAAATTATTACCAAAATCTCATTCTGTTTCAAACACGGATTGTGTTTTGGTATGTATTTTCTCATTAAACTTTGACTACCAGAATATATCACAGAGACAACATGACACTAATCCATTTAAATGTCACTAGTAAACTGACTGGCTTTTTTTTTAATGAAATGGTCTTGTTTTTAAAGGATTACTTATTTAAAATAATGTTGTAGAGGCACTGCCACATCGAAAAGAGGTGTGTATGTTTTTGCAGCTGACTTTAAAATGTCATCTTTTTTTTTCTTTTTGTGCTGTAAAATGCTATTTAGACAATACACAAGGAACGTTCTCAGATAGTCCTGCATAGCAAAGGCCTTATTCCAGCTAATCTTTACCCCGTTAAAGTAGCAAAAAGCCAGAAATGAAATTAAAAACAAAGTTAAAAAGCTGGTTATTCTCCAGTAGAGGTACTTTGAACATAAAGATTTAATTTGAATTAATTTAATTTAAACTGACTCTGTTAGTATTTGGAGAAGGCCTTTTTTTTTTTTTTTTTTTTTTTTTTTTTTGTAAGTAACCTGCGGTTAATTTCCTTAGAAATAAGCAAGGATACTGTATCCTACTGAGGGACAAAATTAAGGAATGGGATGTGGTTTAAATGGTTCCTCATACATTTAAGGAGTGTTTCTTCTTTCTTTATCTTCATGGAAACATAATAACCTCAATGTTTTGGAAGCAGAAGATGGTAATGAGTGTTAGGAAACGTGGCCTCTATCCCCAGTTCTATCTTAGCTTTCTTAGTTTAATTTGATGCAAGACGTTTCCCTTCCTGTACCTCACTTTCCCAATATGTAAACTGTGGCTAACAATATTGAACTCCTTTGTAAAGTACTCTCAGATCTACAGTTGAAAAACATTAAGAAAAGCAGAATACTGTATTACTATTTTAGTATTAAGGATGAAACACTGATACAATGATATAATCAACAGATATTAGATGTATTCAAACTACTAGCAGGGGAAAAAAATAGTGTACAACAATAGAAAGTGCAAACATATATTTACAACAGAAACCTAAAATCATAAAACCTCCTATCTGTCTGAAAAGCAATGAACCTAATACTTACCCTGGATTTCAACAAAATGCATTACAGCAGAGCTTAAAAGGGAAAGTGGCCAAGGGGGTAAGGAATTATGGTCAGGTCACATGAATTGATGATAAATATATTAATACTACAGCATTCACCTCCAACTGACTGCTTGGAAACTGATGAAACATTATAAACACAAAGGTCATTGCAGCCAAGAAATGAGGTGGATTCCCAAGATGGAGTCACTAAACACAGAGAACCCTCAGTAGTAAAATAAAGAGCTGTAACATAAAAGTTCTCTCAAAATAATTGTCTTTGTTGCTGAGCTGGCTTTACTCAAACAAAACTACAGGCAGAATTATGTGTACGGGGTAAAGGCTAGGACACTTAATGACATCAGCTTCAGTGAGGAGAGAGTTCAGCACTTTCCATCCTTCACCACCCCAAAACAACTGTCAGACAAGGAGAATAAAATAATGAATCTGAACACCAGAATATGAATTTGGATTAAGCAGTTAGCAGTAGTAAAATATTTATTACCGCTTTGCTTAGTGCTATGAGCATCTTCAGTGCTTTCTAATGTCAAAGTCATAGGAGGATCTTATATATTTTTTTACCCAACACAGAAGACGTCTCCTTGGCTTATAATAATCGACTTTTGGAGCTGCTTCCTTAAACTTTAAAGCTGCTAAAAAAATGTTTTCCACATTATTTTTCTCCACATTATTCTCTCTTATTTTTTTTTTTTTTAAGAGACACTAACATACTCACATTAATATCTTACTGTGAAACACAAACTTCTCAGGGAAGAGAGGGAAGGCTATCAGCACTGTGGTCCCTGCTCCATCAGCCTCCATCATTACTTTTCACATTATTTGATGACTGGAGACTGTGTGTGGCAGGGGATACAGGCAGGGAAGTAGGAGAAAATACATGGCTCTGATTCCATTCCAAATTTATAGTAAAATTAATTTCCCTGCTCTCCTGGCCCACAGTCCACATGCCTTCTCTAAAGCAGAGGCATGATTTAGCCTGGTTTACCCTCTGTCTGACCTCCACAAACAGTTTATATCTGAAGCTCAGTTAGGAACAAGCTTTAGCAGCATTGCAAGTACTAACATACAGCCATGATATTTCTGCAATAGAAGAATATTCTGCCATTTTCTCTAGTTTTTTATCCTCCAGTATTTAAGAACAGTCTATTCCTCTTTCTAAGCATGGGTGCCACACTCCTCTGATCTATGACCTGTGTATGTTTCAAAAAAATATGCCAGTCTTGTGCTTTTTTACCATCACTCAAAAGTGAAATATTTCTCTTTTTTTTTACATTTTTTTCCCCTAAGCAGGAATCGTGTTGAAGTTATCTGACACAAGTTATAGCTTGTCACACAAAGCAGAGAAAAAAGCACGAAGGGACCTGTGGTGAAAACAACAGGACTAAGTGGAACGCAATATAAGGGGATGACACCGCAAACTGGATAACATTCATGTTCACCAATTGCAAACAGAGAGGAGAGAGATGATTCTAAGGATAATAACTTAAAATGCACTTAAACCCTTCATCTAGCTT
Source organism: Pygoscelis adeliae (assembly GCF_000699105.1). Classification (NCBI taxonomy): domain Eukaryota; kingdom Metazoa; phylum Chordata; class Aves; order Sphenisciformes; family Spheniscidae; genus Pygoscelis; species Pygoscelis adeliae. The sequence continues at coordinate 4,038,659 of NW_008824761.1, read as the reverse complement.
CTTCTAAGACCAAAGGTTAAAAGTAAGTTTGACACCTTGTTCTATTGCCTGTGCTCACCCTCAGGTAATAAAAGAACCAATGAAATATAATAATGGGTCCCTCTGCGCCGTGACACTGCATCACAAATACTACATAGCTCAGGAATATCAAATGTACTTTTATGGGGAATTCGAAATCACTAGCGTGTGTTTTAAAAAATGCAGCAGCCAAAGCATTTTTAAGTGTTTTTCTTCCTTCTTTCTCTCACAGGTTTTATTTGTTCTTTAATGATTTATCATATTATCTGTACATCATGAAGTATTTATTTTCTTTCTAAACAATATCTGCATAAAAACATCTAAATAAAAATATCTAGTATTCTCACAGCTGTTCTTACACCTTGTTCATAGGTTTTCTCACCTCATCCACACTTTTCTCAGTTCATAGGCCCCTCTGGAAAGTAAACTGTATATTGAAATACAGATTTGATTGTTAATATCTCACACACACTTTGCATGAAAGTAAATAACTAAAGCAAAAAAAAAAAAGCACTAAAGGATCTCTTGAAGTAATCCCCATGTGATTTGATATGAGCTAAGGAGCTGAACTTGATTCTGTGATATTGATTTAATGACAATTAATACTGACAGTCTTCCCTTTAAAATTCTCAATACTGTGTAATGCCATGAAAATGTAGGTGTTTATCTCTTTGAACTACACACACATAACAACTCCTATTAACGCTAATGAAATATAGTAATAAACCACAATTCTGTCACGTTAAGAATTTTGCGTAGAGTGGTGCATAAATGCCCTGCATTAAGCTTCAAAACACACACAGGAACTAGGTATTATTATTCCCGGCTTACAAGTAGGAAAACAGGTACTGCAAGATTGGTTTGCAGAGTTTGGTTTCATTCCAGAAAGGTATTACTGCAAGTAGTGGGATTTAACCATGTGCTTAAAATTTAACATATCCTAAATACTTTCCTGACTGAGGCCTAGGTGTGTGTCAGTGACAAAGCTGTAACACAAAACTTTGGCTGCCAGTCTCAAGCTCCTAGCCATTTGTGCAACGAAGGTAAAGAGTTGGCTTAATGTCTGCATATTCTAAGCATAGATATTGTTAAGCGAGCAGTATAAAGCATGAAAGGATAAAGTATGGCTTATAAGGTAAGCACTGTAGCTTCTCCTTGTTTTTGAAAAATAATAATTCAGATTTCTTCCAAAATCATGTTTGCTCTCTCTGTTCTACATTCGACTCCCTATTCTTTCCCTTTTCTTTCAATCTCTTTAAAAGTCGCTAACATCAGCTGCTTCTTTGTGGATTTTTCTTTTTGCTTCGTTGCCTGCAAATTGCTCTAAGCTCTTCATTCCCTACGAACCTGTTCAGCTGGAGCAGAACAGCTGTACAGCAGGCTGTTCCTAGTACACCTCTAGAAAATGTATAGGAAAATGATAACAAGCCATACAGACTAAAGTTTTTTTGTCTTCTGAAGATTTGAGAGGAGATATATATTTATATATATTTAAACCTGCATGCATCTAAGCAAATGTACAGTTGGGAAAGATAAATAATCATTAAAATACTGGGTACATTTCTCCAGAGAGTAAAAAGTCTAAAATTTTCAGTCTCTGATTTACATCCCCCAGGGTGTCAGATGATGTCTAACCATGTCAACCGGAGTGGAAAAACACTGCATGTCAGCATGAGAAGGCCTGATTGCTATAAAACAAATATCTTTTTAGTTCCTCACCTCCTTAACCCACTCCCCCACATGAAAAAAATGTTCACTCAACCGACCCTTGTTCTTTAACTTCTTACTTAGGTTCAAAAGATAATGAGCTCCAGTACTCATTTTACCTCAAAAGATAAATATATTTTCAGAAAAATCATGGTTGTTTTGTTTTTCTGCTTTTATTTAAGTAATCAAAAACAGTAAGATGAGAAACTTGAATACAAGTCTCTGAATAAAGGACAGACTTTTGCAGGATACGAGAGAGAATGCATGAAGAGGAATAATTCTGAGTTTTGTTTGAAATTCTCTGAAAGGATGCTCCTAGCTGAAGAAAATCGACCCTGAGTTTCTGATCAAAAGCTCAAAGAAGGAGATGGAAAGATTGCTACTGACTTCTAAGTGTCATGTCTGAAGGACCTGGTTTAATCCAGGAATGAACTTCAGTTTCCTCTGAAATAGACCTGCTAGTTCAAACACGTAACATGGGCAAGACAAATCATCATTTCTAATGGCGATGCTACTGCTGTGCTTTACAGGTCTACATGAACAGGTTGGATAAATCAAGCTACACTAATGGTGTAACACCAGTGACTGTAGTGGTGCTCTTAGCTAGCCTTAGAGGGGGTGGGTTCACATTTGTCAGATGTTTAAATAACTTCCGATATACTTCTTTCTTTACTGGAAGATTTTGTTAGAACAATATTCTGATGGCTTTATAACAGTCGGTAGAAAAGCAGCCTCTTTTTTTTTTTTTTTTTTAAAGCATTTCTGACTGTCTCAGAAGGAGAAACAAACAGGAAATTAGCACCAGTGGATGACCCCAAACGACACAAAAATTATTCAATTCTGATCCTTCAGTAATATCATAATGCAGTTTTTTGGTGCCCTTTTCTTCCCTTTCTTCCTGTTCTCCATTTGCTTCTCTAGCTGAGGCAGTGCTCCCGCTCTGGCCTCTCCAGGCTGCCAGGGACAAGGGGGAGGAAGTGGAGGCAGCTATGCCCTCCTCCCCATACTAACTTGTTGCCGTTCATCCTGACATCAAAACGCCTCAAACAGCGCACTTCTGAGACAAGCGTGGGACCAAAGGTAGCCTGGGGGCTCTGAAGGAGATGAAGCATTATTTATGCTATGGTTAGATACCAGAATACTTGGAGGTCCCAGCACACCTGGCAGATTCTAGTGCTATAGACTTCACCATGGCCAAGGTGTCCTTGCGTCTCTGAAGAACTCCACGAAGCTGTATTGATTCTTGTCTGAAATGTTTAATGGTGTTGGGGTACTTGGAGGATCATAAAAGTCTCAAATTGCATTAAAAGATTTTGATATAGCCCATCATTACTTGAAAACACAGCATTTCTAGAGCTGATGTCATCCAGCACTCACACATAGGAGATCACACTACAATCTGAAAATCAAATAAAAGCCCAGAGCAAACCCCTGATAAAATACAAAATAATAACTATGGGATGGCTCATTAACTTCCAAAGTTCCTAAGAGGTTGAAGATCTCTGAAATGGCTGTCCTTCTGCAGTGCCTGCAAGCCTGATATGAGATTTAATGAGTCCTCTGTATCAACACAGAAAGAAAGAAATGTCCTTTCATTTCCAATTCAGCTAGCTGTCTTTTTACCTCCGTAAAAATACAGTTATACCAGAAATTTAACTGCAATTTAACAGCACAGTGTTCTGTTTTGGTAATATGGATAAGAAGACCAGCTTTTTAACAGTTAAAAATGGATGCTTTTATGCAGTAGAGAAAAAAACTGCAAACTAAATTTATTCTAGAATCCATATTTATTACTATTTTCTCCAAGTGAAATGAAATTGGTAAGAGGAAGGATTTCTCAATATGTGTAGCAGGTCTTAATGCTTCATCATTCAAAGTGTTGAATTTTATTTCACTAAATTCTAGCCAATTACAATAAAATCTTCTTAAGAAGATGACCTGTGCACTGATAAGTCCACATATAGCATGTTCAGTATCTATGCAAAAGCGTCCAGAAGGAAAGGGAACAAGCTGTGTTAAGTTTAAAAAATTCTATTGTAACATAACTGCTGTAGGGATGTCTGTTAAGTGAACAGAACCTGGGAGTGTAGGTGGAGAAGGATGCAATCATTTCAGTCCTTTTCAAAAATATTGAACAAATGTTGTGGACCTCATACTATGGCTTAGATGGATTCCTCCTGATTTCCAGCCTCCTGCTAAACCACTAAGCTACCTCTCTCTTAACCTGACCAAAAAGGACCAAAGAACTGGTGGGGTTTACTTCATCTTCTTCGTAATAATCTGGCCATAACAATTGACACTGCAGTATCAAGAACAAATTACTGCGTAAAACCAAATAGGAGCTTTGTGTTGGGTTTTTTTTAATCATATCTTCAACCATTTCCTTTTTAAATGTGAAAAAAATCAAAATTTTATCTGGTTTTGAAGTCACTCAATACATTTGTGCATACAAAATTTAATAATAATAATAATAATAATAATAATAATACCACCTAGGGCTTAAGGTTGATAAACTGAATAGATAAAACAGAAAAAGATAATATTGTTATAGAGGGAAATTGGTTATTAAAATTAATGTGCATCTGAGTCAGAGAACAATGTTTATACACATACTGTGGTACCTACTAGATAGTTACTTACCCCTTGAAAATCTTAGGTTTTATTTTGATTGCCAAATAATTGTAGCATCAAGTTCTATTGCAGGAATTACAATGACCCCAATGCACACTACCTGCAGCAGGTTTCAGTATTAGCTAAACTTTAGCATTTGCACAAACCTGCAATTTAATCCAAAGATTTGCAAAAGAGTTTTACTGGTAATGAAACACAGCCTAATAAAGACACAAGCAAGGTTTAAGAAGAATGAAGATTTGTGAAAAGTCTTCTCATGCCACACTGCCCCCAAACAAACCATGAAATCTGAGACCTTGTTTAGGTAGGGTAGATTGTTTTCAGTTATCACGAGGCTGATGGGACTGTTGCCTCCACTCAGTTCTTAGATTTAGTGGAAAGGTTACAAATTTTCTGGAAGATGGTGAATGAATGTTGTAAATATGACAACAATGGAGGGATTAACACAATATGTTTTCTGAAATACAATGCCATAAAGTGAAATAAACTGGGGTTTATTTTGTTATTGGTTGGTTGGTTTTTGTTTGCTTTGTTTGCCTGTAATTGTAAACTATTCAAAACAGTATTTGATGAACAGAATGATGAAAGGTACTACATATATACTCTAGCATATGTCATCAACTCTTTCAGGATTAGCTTGGGGAGACTGATTTCATCCTTGTGATACGTGGGGCTGTGACAAGCTAGTATCATCTACACTCAGAAGTACCTGTCTGATGATGCTAACAAACAGCATGGATGTTAGGTGCCCAAGGCTGTAACAGCATTTCACTCGTTCCACTTGCTGTGCTGCCTACAGCAAGTTAGCACCTGACATACCTAACCAAGCAACAGCAAGCAGTTCATAGGATTCAACCAACAAAATAAAATATAAAAAAAAAAGGCCCACCCTGGTGGCAATAACATTATGCTATCTAAATATTGCTGAATTATTTTTTTTTTCCCCTCTTAGACTAAATTTACTGTCACTGTAAAATACAATCTTATGTTTTCTATTCCTTAGAAAATATTGTAGCTACATTTTAGGCTGTTAAAATCTCACAAATAATTTAGACATCTTTGGCATGAAAGTTAGTTATCACAGCTTTAGTAAATTGCCTGTAAGTGCTTATGGTACATTAGCAGTCCTGGCATCGTTGACAACCTGTATTATAACAAAGGGCAAGTTTTTCTTCCAAGTTGTCTAGTTACAACAAAACATCCTGAAATCTCCTATGACCTGATAACAAAGTATTTTACATGGGTATCTGATGCTCTGTGTCCTTTTACTTATATATCCAGTAAAAGCCTCTTGATATATTCATCCTGAAGAACATATATTATAAGTTGAAAGATTCAACTTAACTCTTAAGTTCATTCTTCCACAGTCGTTTCCTTCCTATACACACACCAAAAGACAAATGTCTCCTCTAGCTGTGGAGTCTTCCTTTAAGTTCCCCAGGGCAGATTTAATACATTTTCAGCACCGTAAATCTCAGTCTCCTCTAGCCAGGAAGCTCCTCTTCCAATGACTAATAGTAAATATGAATAGTTACAGAGTCCATATCATCATGTTCAACACTCTTGTCCCATCTGAAGACAAAAGGATCCAGGAGTATATTCTCTTGGTTGTCAACTTTCCCATTCTTCAGCTCATAGACAGCCTGCAAATTGCACATACAGTGGTAAAACCTCATTCTGCTTCAGGTGGTAGAGAAATTTTTGAAGGACTTGCTTCATGAAAATTCCCTAAGTGTCCCCACTTAACTGCTTTAAACCATCTTCAGCCATCTTGCAGTGATGTTACTGTGACATAAGGGACAGTTGTTTCTAGAAGGTCAAACAGATGTTACTGAAGTGTTATAGAAAGTGTTGTCACGGATATTACCAAACCCAATTTTTTTTTTAATTTATTTATTTTTAATTCTACTATTGAGATTTTCACATAAAAATCATTCTGAGATCATGCTGCTTGAGTGACAATGTGAGAAAGAGAAACGTATTTACAGTAATGTACTGCTTAGTAAGACCTGTATTAATTCAACTGTAGAAGGCCTTTGTCGTGGCCAGTGTACATGCTGTGAGGAGAGAATAGAATAGAATAGAATAGAATAGAATAGAATAGAATAGAATAGAATAGAATAGTTCAGCTGGAAGGGACCTACAGTGATCATCTAGTCCAACTGGCTGACCAATTCAGGGCTGACCAAAAGTTAAAGCATGTTGGTTTAGGGCATTGTTCAAATGCCTCCTGAACACTGACAGGCTTGGGGCATCAACCACCTCTCTAGGAAGCCTGTTCCAGTGTTTGACCACCCTTTCGGTAAAGAAATGCTTCCTAATATCCAGTCTAAACCACCCCCAGCACAGCTTTGAACCATTCCCACGTGTCCTGTCACAGAGAATATCTGCTAAGTATTTAATTTTTTTAAAACAATATCAGGAGTAAATCTAAAGGGATGATATTAAGCAATTATGAAATTTAAACAAGTGACGGAGAATCGGTTCAAGTTAATTCTGAAGGAGATAAGTTTGTGATGCTATTTTTATTCTTGTTTGTTTCTTTTTAACACTTTCATCTTAATATCATGTTTCATGATATTCTCATCTCTCATGGTAGAACAGTTATGACTGAAAATTGCTAGATGTACTAAAAACCATTCCAGCATATATAAGGTCCTCAGCAGTAGACTAGAGAATCAGGAATGTTCACACCATCAAATCCTCTGACTGACTGATCATGCCAAAGTGATTTCCAGTTGCTGAAGTGTTCACTTTCATTGTGGGCAAATAATGAGGGGCCGAATGTGTCACTCAGCAAACAAAACTGTCGAATCTCTGGAGTTCGACTTTTCCTGATTTTGGCTTGAATGCCTTTTTTTTTTTTTTTTTTTTTAATATTGTGTATTTACTTGTATAAAACTTTCCAGGAATACAAGCAATTTGACTTTCGGCATGAACATGAACATAGGATGGTCAATGAAAAAAAAATCCCTTTTGTGGAAATTTAAACTGACCTACCGGGAGGATAAAACATAATTAAAATATCCACATCGTGCACTAATCAAACTGAATCTATTCAAACTGATTAAGAGGAGGACAAAGGAAAGTGTTGTTCTGTTATCCAATAGAGAAAAATGTTACTGACAGATGACACTGTAAAGGACAAAGCTTTTAATGTCTTTTTTGCATTAGTTTTAATTAAAAAGGTCACCAATGAGGAGGTGACTAGCATAATTAATACAAACAGCAAAGGAATTATTTCAATTCAAAATACAGACAGAAAAGGTTAGAGAGAACTTAAGTAAATTAGTTTTCAGAACAGATGTGCCTGATGAACTTCCTCCTAGGGTATTTAGAGAACTGGTAAAGCCATCTCAGAACCATACTGTCATCAGAAAAGCAGTCTGTGAAGGACACATGAGGTATCAATAAAATGGAAAAAATGAAAACGCAATACTCATCTTTGAAAAACTAAGGAAGCAGGAGCTTAGGAATAACAAATCTGTCTGTCAGCCATTAAGACTCAGAAAAGTTCTGGAACAAATGGACAACACGATTTGTAAGTAGCTGGAAATATGAAAAGGAGGTAAGGAACAAGCAAAATCAATTACTTAAGAATTAGTCAATCCTTTAAGAACAAATCGTGTCAACAGAATTAAATCTCTCCACAAAATGGTAACAGACCTTGCGGGGAGGTGAGTTGCAAGCAAGAGAGGTGAGTTGCAAGCAAGGCCATTTATGTAGCTCTTTCCTCACAGAAAATTCTCAAACATACAAAAAAGAGAAAAAGGGAAAGCTTGTCTAAGTGGTACTAAAACTGATTAGATAACTGTACGTATAGTGTAATCATGACTAAGCTATTGCTAAAAATTTGTTTCTTTTACTTTTTTTTTTTTCTCTAGCAGGCCTGTTTAAAGTTTTAATAATGTGGGTGATGGAGAGAGTGCTTACTGCATTTAAAGAAGACACATAACTGGGCTTGCCACTGTGTTGGAAGGTCGGTTAGAATGCAAAATTCTGAAAGGCAGGAACAAATCTGTACAAATGCAAGATATAGAGCAATTAGGTGGGTAGAGGTTTTTCAGGGAAAGATCTGGAGATCCAATGTGGAAATAAATCAAGTGTCTTTCTGTTGCAAGAAACACATCCTTGGATATGTAAAGATGAAAACTACCTGCAGGATACAAAAGATAAATCTTCTACTTTGCTGCAGTTTTGGGGAAACCTGAGATGGATTGTTTCTGTCCTGTTTCCAACAGGAAAAAGTCCAAAGGAGAACTATCATGAGTCTGACCAACAAGGAAAGATCTGAGATTTAACAACCTGAGATTGTTAAAGCTAAAGAGGAGGAGGCTCAAGATAAAGATGATAGCAATCTTTTAATGTATAAAAGGTAGCTCTAAAGAGGAATGTCTTGTCCGTGATAAGGAATTAGTGAAATTAAATTGTAGTGAGATGCTGAAAACCTTTCTAACAGTAAGGAAGGTTACTGAAAGACTAAAACAGTTTGCTAAGTGAGCTTTGGTGTTCCCACAGTTGGGTGTCTTTAACAAACAAACATCTGTCAGGAATGACCTAGGTATAGTTGATCTTGCTTTGGAAGGGACTGGATCATCGACCATATGATTCTTTTTCAGTTCAAATTGGAGAAAAAAAATTACCTTTTTTAGAGAAAGTCCTGTAGTCCTTTACTCACACAGCCTGCCAGAAATACTAACTGTATGTTTAAGAACTACTATAAAACATTTCTGCAGAGTCAAGCCCTCATCGCTGTAATGCCATAGGTAGCTATCTATATCTGAAATTATAGAGCTCTGGAATTCTTTGCTACTTTTTCAACCATTACTTGATCAGACCATTTGTTTTCAGACTGGAGAATAAATCAGGTTCAGACAGATTCAAATTTCACTGAAAAATTGCAAGAGTGATTTGAATATGGTATTTTAAAGCTCATGCATACAGTTTGAATACAAAACTGAAAAAATAGTATAGGAAATCCAGCTATGAAACTAGAAACAGCTACAAAAGTTGATGCTATAAAAATACTTGCACACGCAATGATGTGATAATGAGCCATACATCAGAAAAAAATTATAGCAGACAATATGAACGGAAATCATACTTAAACTCAAAAGGACACCTGTGCCATCATTAAAGATGATTTATTACATGAATTGCAGGTCAGAGCAGAAAATACGTGCCTATAAGAATAAACCAAGAAAGGGTCTCCTTCCACTCAAAATTGGACTATTACATGCCTTTCTAAATCAGTGTATCATCTAGTGCAATAAAATTAACTCAAATTAGCATACTATAAACAGCACTATTAAGAAATTTAAAAGCTTTGACTAAATGAAGAAAAATTCAGCTAAAGTCATCACACAAATCTTAATTAAGGCTGCTGTCTTTGAAATACAAAAGGAAAACAAAACCACAACCCTTGGACAATTTGCTGCTATTCTCATTCAAGTCAATCAAAAAATGTACTGTAGCTCTGTTGGCAACTAGTAAGTCAACAGTTACATCACCCAGGTCAACTACAAAATAACCCTTTTTTGTGTGTGTAACCTCTCCTCTCTGGCTTCACTTTCTCATCATAACTCCAGTACTATAGTAACTGCATAAGTAATAGATATATACATATGCAGGCACACAAATGGGTTGAAGCAGACTGATACATGATGGTACAGCATACCATTTCAGAAAATTAATTGCATACAATACAATTTCTATTTTAATTATTTTTTTCAATCAAGTTTGGTATTTTTTGTTAAAGATTATCAACACATTCTTAATTTTTAACTTAAGTACATAGTATCTGTTCTCAGAATATTTCTATCATTTCACAATTAGCAGACAATATTTTATGAATACGCCCCACAAAGCTTATTAAAAAATTCTCCTTGATAAGAAAGGCTCAAGAAAAGGTCAATTTCTGTATTGTAAATTTCCATCTTCTTATTTTTACATATATGAAACATTTACAGGGAAATTTAAGAAAACATTTAAGAAAAATTTGTGGCAAGAAAATGGAAACAAAGTAAAATAGCATACTCGTGTGTGTCTAAACACATGGCTTGAATATTCATTATCCCAAAATCAGAAAGTATTACTCAGACAAAATAACTATAAATCCTACGAATGTGACCTGGAGACTTCTAAAATAGATAAGGACATACACTGGATTCCAGATTTCTCATTCTCCCTAGATTCCCTATCCAATACATTGAGTCATGAAGACGAAGCAGTGTACCACAGAGGGTGGAGAAAATGCCAGGGCATTTCCTGAGTGGGGGAAAATGGGTAGACTGCAACCCAGATAAAGGAGAATTTCATGTCACATTAAGGATTTTTTTCACTCAGGATTGAAGAACCTGTGGTAGCAAACAGCATCCCTAGTTCTCAGAGAGTTGCATCAAAGCACCTAATATGGACCATGAAGACTGCAGACTGCCAACCTATTCTCTCTGTGTGTCCAGTTACAAACTCTTCGGCTTGGGACTTTTGTTCAGACCATTTTCTTTATGATTTTAAGAGCTGAAGCTTCCTTGAAGAATAAAACAAGTGAAGAAGAACATGACTGTAAAATTCAATTATCCTATGAAGATTAACTGGTCTTGCTGAATCTAGATCACAGAACATTTGAAAATATGCTCTAAAACACATTCACTTTTTAATATTCTGCCACAGAAAAAAGGATATCCCCCCTTGTGTCCTTGACCGAAATCACATGAGAGAAGACAGGAAATTACAAGCAATATCTTTACACTGTTTCTATAGATCTAAAATTTTCCTTATAGTTATCATTATAAATTACCATGTCATAAGACTACTACAGAAAGATCATGTTCAACAGGTGGCAAACACTATCAAAGAAAATACCTGATATTTAAGATACAGTGATAACCAGCTTTGCTGTATAGGCAAGCCTATGAAATTCAACATATTTTGTTCTGCACTGATGTACATCAATATAATGTTATACTGAGTTTCTCCTAGTCAAATACCTGATAAATGAATCAGTTACAAGAAGCAATTGAGTATAAAGCAAGCCTCTGAACAGGTTTCCATTGCATTTGTCACTGCAATAAATGAATAAATCTTTCAAATCACTACTTCTGGTGCATTCACAAAAACCCTTATCATGAAACCTGAATTACAGCTTTCTGAGATATAGAAGGTTGCTTCTTGACAAACAACAAGCGTGCTAATTGTCTTGCTTTGCCTTTCATCCTCAGTAATTACTTTTGTTCCATATGGTGACAAGCTAAGTGCCTTCTATTTGTGTGTAAAAAAGCAGCGTGATCTTCTGATACCAAAACTGCCCACATTTTGTGTCATGCAAGAAGTTGGATTACCAAATCAAGTGCAGTTGTGTGGGCTTGGCAACATCATGACAACTTTTGCTAAAATTTTCCTTTGTCACTATTACAGTTGAGCCTACTAGATAAAAAAAGTGGAAAAGACAGTATTAAAGAAATATTTCTTATCTTTTTACAGGATTGCTGGGATTCTCAGTTCTGTGTACCCTACTTAAAGTAATGGGCGCTGACCATTCAGAAAATCAGGTCCATTCAACAACCAGTTCTGTCTCTTGCCTGTGGAGCTGGTAGGGGCAAAGGCAAGAGCAAAAAGAGAAGGCACGCTAGGAGAATGTTAAGCCAGTTGATAACAAAAAAACAGTGCCCCCTACTCCTATGCTACTTTAAGCTGTCTTGCTGCAAAGATCTATTTATCTGTTTCTTGCTTTCTTTACTGTTACCAAAAAGGGAGCTAAAACAGTGAGAACAAGAAAATTTGGAAAAAATCCTTGTGCATACAATAACCAACGAAAAGCCTTTTTATGCTTGCTGTAGTGATTTATAAACAAAGGGAGGAAACTGACAGAATCATAGACAGTTTTGGGCCTTTTTGTCGGGGGGGGGGGAAGGCATGTTCAAAGTCTTAAGCACCATTTTCTTAAGAGCTAAACTATGGTCAGCATCATTTCAGCCAATTCCTAGAGTAAATAAATTTCACCTAAATTATTTACTGCAAGTCCGGAATACAGACAGACTGTCCCAAAGGTTAATTTAATTTTTCCCAATTTAACTCGCTCTCTAAAACCCACACAACTTTGAATGAAGGTCTCAGGAAACAAATCGCTAAAGTATGAAAGAGCTTTATTAATTCTTTGTAATCACAGCCAGCACTTCGGGGGAAAGAACATTCAGGAATATGCCAATGGCTTGCTGTTAAGGTAGAGTTAAATTTGTAAACTTGAAAAACTTTTCATAACGGGTTTTCTTTAAAATAAAACCAAAAACTTAAATAATAATATTATCCCAGGCTATTTTTTTTTTTAATTTTGAATTAAAAGCTCAGATATAAACATTTGCTTGTGAGAGGAACAACCAAAATACTGTGAGATTGAGCTAAAGTAGGCAGCTAGTAAATTAAAATAACTTGAACATGTGTCTTCATAAGCAAACAGGGCTTAGAGTAAACGCATGGTGAAATATTGAAGATAAAGAGCAAATTTAATGTTTACCTTCTTTGTACTATAACAATGTAAGGAGTAAAAATAATATGCAAAGAAGGTTATGTACTCTGCCAGTTATGCCATTTTTAAATAACACAAATTTCATACTCACCCTGTGTCTCAGTTTACCAGTCACCAAATTAGTAGGTATTATACCAACTTTCCCTTAAGTTAAGCCTAAGCACATTTTTCACCTTGCGATACAGATACAGCCTCTAACTAGTATTTTCTATCAGCAAACTATCCTCTCCCCCATCCAAATGCGTAGCACTCTCAGACAAACACACACAAAGGAAGCTTCTTAGGCTTTGGAAATAATGCAAAGATCAGACTGTTACTCTGGTGGTTTGAGACCCTCAAAGCAAATTCCTTGACTGAAAACGCAACCAGAACATACTATGAACAAGGCAGCAGGGAATTAAAAAAAAAAAAAAAGTCTCTATTTTTTTTCAGTCTTCACCTTGTAAACTTACATTATTAAATTACAACTCCCAGAAAAAGAGAAATTTACCTAAAATGACACCCCTAACAGGGTTTAACAAGATTCTTGAAAATCATCATAGGCTTCTCCTAACAAAGGGTATAACTGGAGCTGCCATGTCTGAACTTAGTGCTAATGGTTTTCAACTTTTGCACTTTAGGGCTAAACTGAATATTTTATAGAGAATCAGTGTAGGAAAATCTTGAGGGAAAGTAGCCTAAGAGTATATTTATTTTTCCTCACAATGCTCTCAAAAATGCCAGATTTTTTTAAAAATCAAAGCTTCTCTTCTTCCCTTAAATAAAAGGCCAAAGCAAGAACAGATTGCAAAGCCATTATATTCATGAAGAGAAAAAGAGAGGTTAATTCAAAATTCTATGGTCTGTTGCACCCAATATCCGCACGTTCCCCAAAGCAACAACAAACGCACCACGGAAACTCAATCAAGGCATCAAACCTACTCCAGCAAATGTGTTGTGCCAACCCATTATTAATGTTGCCTCTCAGGGAAATTCTATATCAGCATGAACTTGCTGAAAATATTTTTCACAAATTCAGACTGTATTATTTCCTTAACATTAAATGCCAAAGACGGCAAATTAGGAGAGGCCTGAGAGAGGGGAGAGATTCAAGGATGAGTTCTGTTCACAGAACCGATTTGATGAACTGCACAAGTACGTTCAGAAAGGGTTTAATACACTGACACTAGCTGTTGGTGAATTTGACAGGTTATAGATAAGTAAGTTGTCCTTGTGAAGAGAGCTTCTGTGGACTCGTTTTCCTGTATTCCTCCCCATGCCAATCACGGGAACAGGAGTGAAATATTGGTGAACGAACATAGCTGAATTAAGCCATTCAGTACAAGAGTATGGAGCTTAATTGTGTTCCCTTGCATCTTTTCCTACTGCCAAATAAAAACACCATTGTCCTTGCTGAAGGATTCCCTTTCATGTGTCAAGGATCTCTGCCAACTTAGTTGTGAGAGTCACACTGCGTGCCCAAGTGGAAGTGAGGGGATCTCACGTCTTCAAATTTATCCCTTCACCCTCTTTTTGGCAATAGAATTTGAATGCAGTAAGCACTGCTGAACACACCACGAAAGTTCATTCAGTAGGTGCCTGCACACAAAAAAAATGTCGTTTTACAATTTGGATGTAAGCTACATTGAAAGCTCTGTACGCATGTCGTCTAAATATGCATGCTAAATGCATGCTAACTGCATCTCAGCCTCACAACTTCAGAGTACAAATCTTATCTGAGGTGATAACGCAAATGTCCACTTTCACAGATGAACGGCTGCAGTAGGTGGGAGGGGGAGGAAGAAGGGAAATACTTTCCATAATGTGACCTAATTAAAACTGTAGATTAAAAAGGAAATTGATGGTACAAAAGTTCAGATATTAAACACATATTTTTAAAGATTCAAAATCATGTTGGGATGGGAGTATTCATTAGCAGGCTCTGTGAGACCAGGGAGCATTAGAAGAAATTTCACAGGAATTTTCTGTAATGCCGGTGACTGAATTGCTCTGAAATCCCATAGGTTTTTGTAGAAAAAATGTCATTCAATAAAACAACAGCAACAATGAAACATGTCACATCTGAAGCTGTTATAAGTCGTTATGGCTATCATCTGGCTATTACTGATATAATAAGTCTGTCACACACAAATATTATTTAGTAATCAAATTCAAGTTTTACATAGGTTGTTACTTTTTTCCCCCTTAAAAGATTACTTATTAAAAGAAAACATGACATGTAAAAACATTTTCACTGAAGTGAAAGTGAACAGTGACTTTGCTGAAATATTAAATAGCACGTCAAAGTATGAAAAACACAATAAGGATA